>NC_134487.1:234739777-234792277 GCF_040206685.1 Ascaphus truei | reverse complement strand
CCTCTCTCCCCCTGTCTCCCTCTCTCCCCCTGTCTCCCTCCCCTATCTCTCTTCCTGTCTCCCTCTCTCCCCCCTGTCTCTCTCTCTCCCCCCCTGTCTCTCTCTCTCCCCCCCTGTCTCCTCTCTCTCCCCCCTGTCTCTCTCTCTCCCCCCTGTCTCCCTCTCTCCCCGTCTCCCTCTCTCTCCGTCTCCCTCTCTCTCCGTCTCCCTCTCCCCCCCTGTCTCTCTCTCTCTCCCTCTCTCTCCCTCTCCCCCTCTCTCTCTCTCCCCCTGTCTCCCTCTCTCCTCCGTCTCCCCCCCGTCTCTCTCCTCCTCCCCGTCTCCCTCTCTCTCCCTCTCCCCCTCTCTCTCCCCCCCTGTCTCCCTCTCTCTCCCTCTCCCCCCTGTCTCCCTCTCTCTCCCTCTCCCCCCGTCTCCTCTCTCTCTCCTCTCCCCCCCTGTCTCCCTCTCTCTCCCCCTCTCTCTCTCTCTCCCCCTGTCTCCCTCTCTCTCCTCTCCCCCTCTCTCTCTCTCTCCGTCTCCCTCCCTGTCTCCCTCACCTCTGTCTTATCTTAGCTGCCGTATACCTACATTGAAGTAACCTACCCCTTCTTTCTTCCAGATCTGACTCAAGTTTCACGCGGGAGACATCGGAAGACAGGTAGGGAACACCATCCCCTCCAGTATAGTACCTTGAGGGACTGCGGATCAGGTAAGATCCAGACGGGATTGCTGCTTTAGAAATTGTGAAGAGGGGGCATCCTGACACTGGTTAATGGGTTCAGAATCAATCACATCTGTGTTTTTTTTTTTCGATTAGTGAGGTCATCCGACGCACACACACACACGTAACAAGACTAATGGTAGTAAAGTATAAGTGTACTACAATAAATAAACAGTTATGTAAAAAAAAAAAAATGTGTCCCGGTTTTTCATTTTCAAATCTGGTCACCCTACCCGCCCCCTCTCCTCCCGGACCCACAACCTCCTCCACCCGTCTCCCTGGGCTCAATGTCCGTGCCACCACGACTCGTTTTGGCCACGGCCCCCCCCCCACCCCGCTCCCTACGGACCGAAGATAAAGGTGAAGTGCCTCTCCTGTATGCAGTGCGGGTGCGCTGTCTGATGCAGTGGGGCCTCGGCCAAAGGGCCTGAGAGAGGGGTTGAAGGTGTAACAAAGAATGCTCAATTTTGAAAGTTTTATTTGTTGAAGATCATCCCTTATGCTCTGTATGGTGACTCTAACTCTCCCACTCTCACTCTCCATAGAGAGATTGCACTTTGAAAAAAAACTCATGATTTCTAAGCTCCCCAGGTTCTGTGTGTTGTCTTTTCACATTCCAGGCGGCTCTCTGCGTGCAGCCTCAGGGCTTCTTAATATTGCATGCAAAAGCTAATAGTTTTCTGTGCAAGAACACGGACAGGATTTGATTTACTTGGCACCGGCTGTCGAGCTGAAAATAAAATGACACAGCCCTTGTTTCTCTTCAGGATGGGAAGATTTCACTTCGAATATTTCTCCTTCCCCCCCTCAGTGGTGTATCCTTGTCTCTTTTATATTCCCTGCTGCACGGGACTCCTTTTCTGTACGGTTTATGTTCCCCATCCCCTTATGAGTCTCGGCTAGGGGCAAGCTGTCCTTTCTCTAACAGCTCAATCCTCAAATATCCCTTAAAATGAAAACTCTAATTCTCTTTTTAATCTAAAAGAAATAGTGTGCGTGCGTTTTAAAGATTTTGACCCACTGTGAGGATTTACTTTTTTAGTTTAAAAAAAGGTCGGAATCCCTGTGGACAGCATAAAGATTTCCTCTTCCTGTGCGTCCCCAGGTTGATCGTCAGCAGTTTGAGGAGACATTACGGACCCTGAATAACCTTTACGCCGAGGCAGAGAAGTTGGGGGGACCATCCTACATGGAGGGATGCTTAGCTTGTCTCACCGCATACACCATATTCCTGTGCATTGAGACTCACTACGAGAAGGTGAGTGCAAGGATTGGTGGCCATCTTTTATGCATCCCAGAAATAATCTGATACATTGATCTCTTACAACGCTGAACGTGCACATATTTTAACATTTTAACTCTCCGCTCTGCAGAGCATAATTTTGTGAGCATAGGGAGATAAGAGACTGGAGTAGCAGATGCTATTTTCAGCTGAATTCATCCATCTCAAATATAAAATAATTGACCGCACGAAAAAAGTGAATCTGTGCTTGAAACATTTAAGTGTCTTAATAAAGGAAAAAATTGCTCCTTTGCACAGTGATCTATTTCTGTTGGGGGCAGTGAATTGCTACGGGTCAACTTTGTGGAGTGAAAATAAGACCATGTGGGTGTATAAAATTAGTCATTTTTATTCCCAGTCAGCTGTGTTTAGACAAGGTCTTTAGGAACATGAATCGAGGCCTTTCAGCATCTACCCGATTTAAATACTTTGCCACACATTTCAGGTATCGTTGGCCAGACTCCGCTAACCCCTTCTCTGCCACGGGGGCCTGGAATTTAGTCGCCTAGACGTATATGTCTGTCAGAGAGAGATTTAAACAGAGGCAGCCTTTTTTGTAAACCCATACTGACACCCGCTATAAATATTAGGCTGCTGAATCATACTGCCGTTTTTTTTTTTTTTTTATGATTTCACCTTTGTGCGTTCTCAAGTGCAGGTTGAGACTCTGATAGTGTAGTTTGGAAGAGCAGATCTATATTGTTAAAGAAATGTTTGCGTTTTTTTTTTTCTTGTTGGTCCTGTCCAACATTTAGTACAGGCCTTGTAGGATCGTTCTGTCAGTGAAGGCGTTAAAATGCATGTTAAGGCCATAGCCAGAAACTTCCAAAAAAAGAATTGGGTGCAACTGGGGTCCATTAAAAACAATCCATATTTCATTGTGCGTTGTTCCTTATTACAGAAGTGGCCGTTTATTACGTCAGAAAAATACTATTTCTAAGAACGTTTATTCAACCCCAGAAAAACCCCCATAAATACTTTTTTTTTTTTTTTTTTAAACATTTTATTTAATGAAAATATTCTGCATCCAAATCAGATCCTGATTAGTACCAATCAGTTGGCCTGCGATCGAGCTGCGAATCGTGTTAAATAGAAATTGATAGCAGGAGAAGGGTCTCTTGGCCCACCTATTACCCGTTCTCCGACTCGCTACAAAAGCAGATTCTGAATGTTGTACATCAGGAAATGACAAACCCTCTCCCCCCCCCCCCCCCTTCCTTTTTTTTTTTTTTTAAGTAAAACTTCTTTAGTGGCACCTACTTAATTTCCCTTGGACAAATTTCCTTCATGATGACAGAAGTGACGTGTTCCTTCCCACACATGCGCAGAAGCCGCTGACATGATCCTTCCATGCGCAGAAGCAGCCGGCGCATGGCAGAGGTGGCCGGTGCGGCCATGGCATGCGCAGAAGCGGTTAGCGCTGCCAGCACATGCGCGGAGCCGGGGAGACACACACTTCACCCAAAAATCTGAACATTTCCAATAAAGAGACCTTTGAACGCTTGTCTCATGTCCACCCTCATTTTTGACCTCTATGGAGATCTTTTTTTCACCTTTGGTGTCTTGGATCCAATCTTTATCTAAACGCTGTTCTAAGCTGGCGCTTTGTGTTTATAGTCGTATTAGGAGTGTACAGCAAAAAGGCAAAGTAAGATCAGGATAATAATAATAATAGCATGTTTTTGTATAGCGCTGCTAGTTATACGAAGCGCTTTACCGAGACATTTTGCAGGCACAGGTCCATGTCCCGTGGAGCTTACAATCTTGTTTTTTTGGTGCCTGAGGCACAGGTAGATAAAGTGACTTGCCCAAGGTCACAAGGAGCCGACACCGGGAATTGACCCAGGCTCAAACTCTCTGTGCCAGTCAGTGTCTTTTACTCACTGAGCCACTCCCTCTCCTTCAGGTGTATGCATAATAGTAACCACAAAAACACAGAGACTATACTATACACAATTTCACTGAAAAAAGACAAAAGTTTCACTTAAAATGTGCGTGCTTGGCACACGTACGTACCCTTTTTTTAATTTTTATTTTTAAATTGCAAAGCAATTTAGAACAGAATGGGGTTAAAGGTCATGTTCCTGCCTTTTTATTAAAAATCTGTCGACCACTTGCCAGCGCAGGTTACAGCCTCCATATTTATTTTTAGCCCCAGTAACTGGCAATTCAGGATAGATGCAGAGATGTTGTTTTCTGATGGAGCCTCGCCCCAAAATTCAGAGTGATCTCCTTTATTGGTATATGTTATTAATAAGATTGAACAATCTGAATATTGCATTGTATGATGCATTGTCAGTAAGTCGAACCATATAGAATAATTTCATATTTGCTGGCATTAGAAGATGAACAGCCTCCTAAGGAATAGCTTGAACTTCTATTTATTTGTTTGATGCCATGTTTTGAATACAGAAAGATGGACCTTTTTAATTATAAAAGTGCAGTGAGGAGACTTGATGGAAGTGCCCTTTAAGTATAAATAACGTTATTTTTTCATTTTAAATTGTTGTCACAAGAAAATTAGAATATGTTGTTGTACTGCACACTCGACATATACACAATAGTAGCAGTGTCATACATTCACACATTTAGGTCCTGTGCAGATTGATCTTAACCATGATATGATTCTCCTGTAATGCACATGTCTCTGCCAGAGGGAACAGCAGAGCAGGAAGCTCTCGTGTGGTCACAAAGGGGGAGGTAGCGGGGGCGCAGGGAGATTGAGATCATCAATACCTTGCTTTATTTCTAGCTGAACAATGTCTGAGATTAGTGTCACTGTAACGTTTCCCCTTTCACCTTGGCACCCTGATACCTGCTCACCGAGAGCATAATGCACAGAGGGATCCAGGACACTCTCTCATCCTGAAACTCAAGCAGGAAACCGAATACAGAGCCCTTCTCCCAATAAAAAGAACCGCACAGCTGCTCACAGACAAGCAGCCCCTGATCACTCACCCAGCCTCTCCATGGACCACCGATCGTTATTTAGAAATAATGTATGAAGTGCAAACTATCCCATGTGATATCCTCCTTTTGAAATCTAGTGTTATCTGTTTGCAAACCATGTATACATTTCCTTAAACAAAATGAAGTTGAAAATGTAGGTTCTGGCATTGCTGAAGAGGTATTTTTAATATCCTGGAAGCGTGACTATAAAAGCAGCTAAAGCTGTATACACTTGTATTGTAGTCTGTCTAGAACCAAAATGACCTAATGGCAGGGACATGGAACGATATGTAGAGATTAAGCTTTAAAAATAAAAAAGGCGAATGCTAAGTGGATGGTAGTTTAGCGTGTAATCCCCATCCCTTGTGACACTAATGGAGCACAAAATCGGCGCGATCACGAATAAAAAGGTGCACCAAAGTACTAAGCAAAAATCGGAGCACTTAAGAGATGGCAACAAGGGCAAAATCGCGGCGATCTACCTCCATTTTAACCAATTATTTTCACAAAGGTGATTTGGAGTGAGCGGGAGGCTTGAGGGCCCCGACCCCACGGGAAGGTTCTGGCTCGGAAGGGACAGGTAGAAAAATTGGCAGTGTACTGCCAGAAGGAACAGAAGGAGGCTCACGGTTTGCAAAAGCAAAAAAATATTTATTGCATAAAAAAGATGGACCCAGTCCACTTGTGCTGTGGCTTAGGGGGGACATTTGGTCCATCTTTTTTATGCAATAAATATTTTTTTGCTTTTGCAAACCGTGAGCCTCCTTCTGTTCCTTCTGGCAGTGCACTGCCAATTTTTCTACCTGCTACTTACCTGGGAGATTGATAGGCGTGCAATCATATACTGTTGGTTACTCCAGGAGAAATAAAAGTGAGTCTACTTTATGGGTCGCTGTACCCTGTTTTTCTCCTCTTACTATTATGGGACTTTGGTCTGTACTATTTATCAAGGGTGCCACTGGCATTGGGTACTAGTCCCCTAACCCTATTAGGGCTACGTTTCTGAGTACTCAATACATGAAAAAGGAGTTTATTCCAACTGCAGTTTATTATATTACAAGGACTTTTTTTTCTAATGCACTGGCATTATATACATTTCTGACTCGGAAGGGGACTGGTTGGAGGATCAAAGAAATGATGGAGACCAATAGTGGGTAACACGGTGAGCCCTAAAGGAAGAGCTAAAAGAATTCTGTGGTGAAATAAAAACATATTTTCAAAATGAACTGGCGGAGCTGAGAAGAGATATTAGTGGCATAGGTGATCGTACCGATGCAATTGAAAAACGCCTGGATTCAACAATTAAATAATAGAATGAAAAGACAACTGCCCATCTAAAAACTATGATAAATGACCTGTTCGACAAGAAAGAAGACACGAGAATAGGGACAGGCATAATAATATCAGACTAAGAGGGGTGCCTGAAAAAAATCACACACCCTGAGGACTATAAAAATACAATAATAGATATAAAACCTGGCGCATGTGATAATATAGTGATGTGATAATAAAGTCCAATAAAGGATATACAGACTAAATGTCCCAATCCTGATAGGTCAGCCGATGACAGATGGATTCAAAATCAGAGTGAAAGTACACAGTCCTCTTCACGATGTATATTCAACTAGAAGTAGAAGTAGATAGAACACATGCAGGGGAGAGAAACTGTACTTGGAGCCTTCTGGGTCCCGGTCGCCTTCGGTATAGCACGAACCCCTCGTGGTGTCCTCTGCTTCCGTGGATGTTCAGAAGGTGTCCCTTTCAGGAAAGATGTCTCCTGGATCTGTTTTGGGAATTCCTGCAGCCTTTTTTCTCCAGTGGGGATAAAAGAGGACAAAGGATTGCGCAATACTAAAAACTTTAATGACGCCTACCTAAAACAATAAAATACTCACAAAAGACGGTGAGTATAAAATCAATGAAGTGCCCGACCCAGCACACCCAAACGCTGCATACAGTCTCTGAATGTCCTCCTCGGTATCGCGTGTACCTCGCGTGATTCCGGCGTGGTTAGGATGACGTCATCGTCTCCTCTCAATGACTGGCAGCTAGAGTGTGTGGGGCAGTACCTCTTTGGCTCCTCCCTACGCATTTCGTGACGGGGAACGTCACTTCGTCAGGGGATTGTGGGCTCCAAGTACAGTTTCTCTCCCCTGCATGTGTTCTATCTACTTCTAGTTGAATATACATCGTGAAGAGGACTGTGTACTTTCACTCTGTGAACTGTGATTTTGAATCCATCTGTCATCGGCTGACCTATCAGGATTGGGACATTTAGTCTGTATATCCTTTATTGGACTTTATTATCAAATCACTATATTATCACATGCGCCAGGTTTTATATCTATTATTGTATTTTTATTCTTGTTTTGAGGTTTATTTTGAGATAGTCCTCAGTAGATTACCAGGCTGCTTATTTTTGTGCACTGCACTGTTATAATTTAGGCTTAGCGCTTGTCACAGTATATTTTGTATTTGTACCCTGAGGACTATGTTTCAAGATTGCTGGCACACATGTTGCCTGATAGGTCTGAGGCGGACCTACACTTGGATCGGTGCCATAGAGCCCTTAGATCCAGACCCCAGCCAGGAGACCCTCCGATGAATATAATAAGATTTCACTTCTTCTGTGTGAAGGAGAAAACTGAGATCTCCAAGTCCAATGCTCTGAGACATCAGAAGCATGCATCACAATTGTAATCTTCTTATCCATAAAAAACTTTGACAAGTCCAGGTATAAAGTATATATATGTTCAAAAATAGGTCATTGCTGCTCACAGAATAGGGTATAATATTGGTGGATTAGACCTCTTAGGATGTGAGGGTATCCAGAGAATGAACCTCAAACCCATAAATCTAAAAGTCCATAACCCCTAGAGCTAGACCTGAATCTCTCCCATGGTTTTACTCACGACCTCCGTCCGTGAAATCCAGGATCCTGCGTGCTCTCAGCCGAAGACAAACACAATGTAGACTTCCTCCTGGCGTGGGAGGGGTGATGGCGGTGCACTGCGTGTCAAACGCTGTGTGATACGTTCCAAATAAAGGAAATGCGGCTGAAGCTGGTTATAGTATCAAAAATACAAAAATATATTGAACGTAGCACAGCATGGATTAAAAACAAAAGTCAGTCCCACAATGTAAAAGGACTAAACAGCCCAGGGAAAAGACGAGTGGCATTTGCCGAATATATTAGGAGACAAGCCGATATAGCGTTACTTCAAGAAAAGCATTTTAGTAATAGAAACTCCCCAAAATATTTAGATAAACACTACAGTCAAAATTATCTCTCTTCTTCTTCCAAAAACAAGCAGGGCATTGCAATACTATTTCATAACAGGTGCCCATTCAAATTAGATTATGTAAAAAAAAAAAAAAAGACGAGGATAGATTTTTAATACTCACAGGTTCAATCGATGGTCAACTTGTAACCTTAGCATCCATATTTGCCCCTTGCAATTACAACCCATCCTTTTTCACCTCAGTCTTTAGTAACCTAAACAAAATAGCGAAATGACAGCTGATAGTAGCTGGTGATTTCAATACAGTCTTAAACCCCAGACTGGACAGATCTGGCCCCCTGTGAGTACAAAACAAAGATAACCCAACCACTTTAAGATTAGGATTAAAAGAAAACAACCTTGTAGATATATGGAGGGAGCTACACCCCTTCAATAGGGATTATACCTTCTTTTCATACCACCACTCAACCTATAGCAGAATCGACTTCTTTGTATCAAGCAGACTGGTCCCGAAGATCTCCCATACACGGATCCATGATATTTCATGGTCAGATCACGCACCGGTAGAGCTACGGTGCACCCAATTAAGCCTAGACAGACCTGGAGCAAATTGGAAATTTAATTAATCTCTATTGAAAATCCTGGAAATCGCTCGGCTAATAAACACTGAAATAGACCAATTTTTTAGATTAAACAAAGGATCGATAGATTCTCATTCGACCCTATGGGAGGCACACAAAGCTACCCTATGAGGAACTTTGATCAATATTGCAGCCAAAAGAAAGCGAGAAAGACATGCGAAAATCTTGCTGCTACAGACCAAACTGAATGACTTATCGAAAAAACATAAACAAGATAACATGCCAAACACCCTTAAACAAATTAAATATATTAAAATTGAACTAAACTTACTTTTAACCTCCCAGGCGGATAGTTCTCTAAATTGGTCAAGGAGGCAATTTTTGGAGAAAGCGAACAGGCCAGATACAATGCTAGCAAATAAATTAAGGAACAAACTCCCAAATTATAACATTAAGACCATTAGACTAAAATCAGTTGCCGTCACAGCAAACCCAAAATTGATAATAGAAGAATTTAAATAATACTATGAGGACCTCTAGAATGGGGAGAAAGTGTCACACAACCCCAACACGAAACGAGCTCTGCGGGATTTCCTAGCAAGCTCAAATTTACCAAGATTGAATGATTGGGAAAAGGAGATTTTGGGGAGAGACTTTACCATGGAAGATATCACACAAGTGATCAAAAACCTGAAATCATCTAAAGCCCTGGGCCCAGATCATCTAAATCCCCGGGCTTCTCAGGTCTCTACTATAAAAAATATATTCAATCACTGCTCTGAATGTTCAACGCGGTACTGGCAGGGGCCCCTTTCCTTGAACAGATGCTCCAGGCATCTATATCCCTAATCTATAAACAAGGAAAAGATCCCCTTGATTGTAAGCGCTACAGACCAATCTCTCTTATAAACACAGATGTCAAAATCTACTCTAAATTAATTGCCAACAGATTGTCATATCCTACCTAGACTAATACACCCAGATCAAGTCGGGTTTATAAAGGATCGACAGGCAGCTGACAATACCCAACGAATTATTGATCTGATAGAAATAGCCAATTCAAAACAAGTACAGGTTATGGTGTTAAGTCTAGATGCAGAAAAGGCCTTTGATAGGATTAACTGGGCATATTTAAAAACTACGCTTGGAGCATGAAAAGATAACTGCAATATTATCTCTATACTCAGGCCCAGCAGCTAGGGTCGTACACCAGGGCTTTCCCTCAGATCCCTTTGAGATTAATAGTGGCACGAGGCAGGGATGCCCCCTCACCTCTTCTCTTTGCCCTGTGTATGGAACCACTAGCGGCCCAAATCCGTGGTAACCCAGATATTTCAGGACTCGAATTCAACAATTAAATGCATAAAATTGCTCTATATGCAGACAATGTCTTCCTGGTCTTGTCTAAGCCCCTTCCCATCGCTAATAAATCTATTCAACTTGTTAGGGAAATTTAACAAAATCTCAGGTTTCAAAATTAACCAATCTAAGTCAGAAGCGTTAAATATAAATCTACCAAAAACAACCGAAAAGCTAATAGCGCTTAATTTTAATTTGCAACATAAAGCTCTCAAATATTTGGGGGTATATATCACCAAAGACTATAACTCTATACAGTATTTAAGGCAAATTTCCCTAAGTTATTTCAGTCCTTGAGAAAGGATATTAGACATTTGGTCCAAATACAATATATCGTGGATTGGAAAGATATATGTAGTGTAAAAATGAACCTCCTCCCACGTCTACTATATCTATTTCAAACCCTGCCGGTGCCACTGAGACTCAAAGTTCATCTGGGGAGGCAAAAAAGCGAGAGTAAGAAAACAGACCCTTCTGAAACAAACGACAGAAGGACTAGTGGTACCTTGCCTGATATCGTGCTATATCGTGCTATAAAGCGGCTCAATTGTGCCAAATCTCTCAATGGCAGACTAACCCAGAATTAAAAAGATGGGTAGCATTAAAGAGTAAAGTTTGCTCCCCAATGGAGTTAAACAATATAATCTGGAGTCCAAAAATAGCGAGAAAAGCTATAAAATTACCATTGGTCTCTATGGCCAATTCACTATCAATTTGGGAGGCATCTAAATTTAAATGTGGTCTAACTACTAAAAATACACTGATGACCCCATTATGGGGAAACCTGCATTTTGCTCCTGGTATGGATAGTGTCAACTTCTCAATATGGGGAAAAAAGGGAATAATTAGACTTGGAGATCTGGAGGGTAATAACAAAATTAAATCATTTGAACAAATTAAATCTGACAAAGATACCCCCAATCAGAATTCTATAGATACCTTCAGATCAGGGCTTTTTTACAACAAACACAACCCTCACCCTTCCTTAATCACATTTGAAAAGCTCTGTCTTCTAGAGACTGACACACGCGGACTCACATCGCGAATGTATAGAGAAGTGGTCGGTTCTGGCCCTAAGTAACCCAAAAATTATGATATATGAAGACGTGGGAAACAGACCTTCGAGAGGTATTAGAACTGGACGAATGGACCCAGATTGTTACGGCAGCTGCTAAAAGCTCGATATGCACGACATTAAAGGAGAATGCATATAAGGAGAATGCATATAAGGTTCTTATGAGATGGTATCTCACCCCAATCAAATGATCAAGTTTTATACCAGGACACTCAACATTGTGCCCGAGACAATGTGGCGAATCCGCAGACCTGTTGCACATGCTGTGGTCCTGCCCTCGAATTGTCACCTTTATGGGACAAAATTAAAGATTGGCTTCAGAGGATTTTTGGCCTCACAATCCGCCTAGACCTATGGCTCTTTCCCCTAAACAGACCAGTACCGGGCCTAGCCAAAGTAGAACTTAAACTAGTTGCTCATTTCGCAACAGCAACGAGGTGCGAGATCGCAGCATTATGGAAACAAAATTATATTCCTTCAATCCCCAAAATTCGGAATAGAATTAGGTTTGTGTGCCAGATGGAAAAATTGATGAGTTTGGTCAATGACACTGGCGAAAATTTTCTAAAAGTCTGGACGCCATGGCTGGCCCAGACATCCCAGGGGTCGAGATGTCCACAATACTGCTTTGATAGTTCTAGATGCATTCTCCTCTGACGGTGTAAAGAAAATGCCACCAACAATACCTGAGACTGATAGTCAGAGCTAAGATAGGCCCAAACAGGATTTGGAGCTAGAACTCACAATCATCACACTTGGAGAACAGATCAGAGGATATCAAAATTGGAGAAGTGAACGGACCCCTTACCCCCCTCCCCCCCCCCTCTTTCCCTTCCCTCCCCGATCCCTCTCATGTTGCATTTCTTATTGTTTCTTTTTTCCCTTTTTTGATATTGATGTTAAAAATGATTATTGGTAATTTCGTAACAATGGATGTGAGTTTATTCTTATGTTTTGAAAACCAATAAAAATGTAAGTTAAAAAAATAAAAATCTTCGGGGGGGGGGAAATAGTAATAATAATAATTTCAATGGGGATAATAGCTTTAAAAAAATGGTGTTAATATTACAAAAAAATTATCTCAAATTAAAAAAAGTAATTCTGGGCAGTGACATTTAATGATTTTTAAAAAAAAAAATAGGGCATATGGTATTTTGAAAGTTCTTTTCGAAACACACAATTGGTTTTTACAATCTCTAGTTTTTTTTTCTGCTAAAAAAAAATAATAGGTCTGGTAAATCGGTAACCCAAGCTCTGTTTTGTGTTGAGTCGTAATATTGCAGCAATTAGTTAAGCAGATCATTTATGCATATATATGTTTTGTTCTGGGATATATTAGAGATGTTACTCTTGTTCCTCTGCTCCTGTCCTGACTTGTCTTGCTCTCCATTGCTTTGCAGGTTCTGAAGAAAATCGGCAAGTATATCCAGGAGCAGAACGAAAAGATTTACGCCCCACAGGGCCTGCTCCTGACTGACCCAATAGAGAGGGGATTACGGGTGGTATCCTTTGTGCCAGTGATGAGGTGTGCAGTACTGTAGCTGTGCCTAATGTGTTCTGATCACACTGCTCTGTCTCACTTAGTCACTCCTAGATATGTACATTATGTTCAGTATTTGCTTTTACTTTTCAGCCTAATAGACCACATTCACAGTGAAAATCTTTCAGTAGATTTCTGTTTAGGAGAAATGTGGATGGAACATCAGGAGAGGTAAATGTAGCGAAAAGGTCTAGTTGCGGTATCTGTCCTGTAAAGTGTAGATTCATTGTAGGTTGTACCTCTTCTTGAAGGGACCCACAAGATAGTTAATTAAAGATGTAAAATTACAGACATTTCACTTGAAGTGACCTGTGAGGCTTGGAAAGCTCTGTATTTTGGTTCACTAAAAGGTATCCTAATCTACAGTTTGAATAGTTATCCAGTAGCAATACGGCTTCTAAAACTTTGAACTACATACTAAAAAGCAAAACATGGTCACATTTTAGTGACAAATGTTTCCGTTTTTCCGATCCTGTTGCTGACTTGCATAGGAATTCAGTCCAACAGCTTTTAGAAGAAAATTATACTATAATACGGTTAAAAAGTAAATATACAGACTTATTTTATTCTGTTATTAATAGACTCTGTGTGTTGCAGCTCTTAGCACAAAGAGGGTGCTCATCCTGAGGATGTAGTGTATGATGAAAGGGCATTGCTTGGAATGTGTCTGTACACGTTTTGTTTCCACTGGGATTAAGGCTACGAGCCCCTGACCTGCTGTGTGCCAGGTTTTGGACATGAGCTTTGCCAGTGCGCCCACGAGTTCTGTGCCAGCTGCAGCACAGACTGCAGACACTCATCAGCAGACTGTGTGTAAACAGATTGAGATTCAGAGCACAGGAAGGTGTGTGTGTGTGTGTTTGTGTGTGTGTGTGTGTGTGTGTGCGCACAAAGAAACAGCACTCTCAGGTATAAAGAAAAACAGTGTATTAGGCTGCGTCCAGGGTTGCAGCAGCCGTGCGGAGGCGCACTGAGGGAAAGCGGGTGCTTTCCCTGGCCTTGGTTAGCGCGCCATCTGGGGGCGTGTCGGGCGGAAGCGTGCGCGAGCCCCTGCTAAAGCCGCTCTCATTGTGGCTACAGGGGCTCACTGCCGAGCGTAAGCGCGCCTCAGCACGGGGCGCTGACCATGCCCGCGGCCTTAGGCAATACAAAATGAACACAGAGACAAACCAACGTTTCGGTCCTCTAAGGACCTTCCTCAGGGTTATGTTGTTTTTCTTTATACCTGAGAGTGCTGTTTCTTTGCTCTCACTTTGGTGATGGCAGCTGTTAAAATATATATATACCGGTAAACCCCGTTATAGCGCGCCCCGTTATACCGCGAATTGGTTATAACGCGGTTTTCACGTGGCTCCCGTTTAAAAAAAATTTATTTTTTTAATTTAAACATTTTTATTTATTTTATTTTTTTACACACTCCCAGCACTCACTGCACACACTCTACACTGCACACACTCTACACTGCACACTGCTCACAGCACACTGCACACTCCCAGCACTCACTCTCACTGACCACTGCACACACTCTCACTGCACACACTCTACACTGCTCACAGCACACTGCACACACTCCCAGCACTCACTTTCACTGCACCACTGCACACACTCTACACTGCACACACTCTACACTGCACACACTCTACACTGCTCACACTCTACACTGCACACCGCACACTACAACACTGCACACTACACACACTCCCAGCACTCACTCTCACTGCACACACACACTACACTGCACACACTCTACACTGCACACACTCTACACTGCACACACTCTACACTGCACACACTCTACACTGCACACACTCTACACTGCACACACTCTACACTGCACACACTCTACACTGCACACACACTACACTGCACACACTCTACACTCTACACTGCACACACTCCCTCCCAACCCCCCCCCCCCCTGCAACTCACACCACTCTCACCCCCACCCCCCCTGCAACTCACACCACTCTCCCCCCTCACAAAGAATACAGAGTCGGGCCCCCCAGCCCATTCCATTTCAGCAGTCCCCCCCATATCTCAGCAGCCCCCCACCCCCCTCCTCCCATGTCAGCAGCCCCCCACCCCCCTCCTCCCATGTCAGCAACCCCGCAGCCTCCCTCTAATGTCAGCAGCCCCCTTCCCATGTCAGCAGCCCCCTTCCCATGTCAGCAGCCCCCTTCCCATGTCAGCAGCCCCTGCTTAAGCCTCGCGCATGTCCTCCCTCACCTCGCGCTCCCTCTTTGCTGTGGCTCCTGCTGAAGCTTCACCAACCACCCAGGCCGCGAGACACAACCGGCTACGATGACGGCGACAGCGAGATCACCCTCCCCGCTGTCTGTCTCTTTCGCTGCGTCACGCACCCGAGAGACCAATCAGCGGCCGGCTCGCCCAGATGACGCCGCCCGGCGTACAACGTTAGCTGCGGCAGGGAAGCGCAAGGGATGCGCGCTCTAGCAGCAGACCCGGAACTTCCGGGTTGCGCTACACTGCTAGAGCGCGTCCCCGTGCTGGAGGAGGGAGGAGGTTAGGTTAGGTGAGAGCGCGCACTCCTACTGGAACGCGTCCTTTCCCTACCAGGGAAGGCGGGTTGAAGGGGGTCCGTCGCGGGCCGCACGGGGTGCCCCGGCGGGCCGCATGTTGTGCAGCCCTCGTGTAGGGCTTCCGGCCACCTCTTCCTTCCCTCCTCACTCCCTCCCGATCAGGCGCGCGGCGGCCATTTTTTTTAAAATTAGCGCGACCCCGTTACTAACACGGTGGTCTCGGGGTGGACCCCGAGGACCGCGCAATAACGGGGTTTACCTGAGTGTGTGTGTGTGTGTGTGTGTGTGTGTGTGTGTGTGTGTGTGTGTGTGTGTGTGTGTGTGTGTGTGTGTGTGTATGTGTGTATATATAATATATATATTTATATAATATATAATATATAATATATATATATTTTTTTTATTCTATATAATATAATAACATTATTTGTATACAGACACACAGACATACAGACATACACATACACAGACATATACACACACAGACATATACACACACAGACATACACACAGACATATACACACACATACAGACATATACACACACACAGACATATACACACACACACACACACACACACACACACACACACACACACACACACACACACACACACACATATACACACACACACATACACGTTATGGTGCGTGAAAAAGATCACTTGTGAGCACATTCACATGTCTTAGGCAAGTCTGCAACCCTGCCTTTCACCATTATCCCCAGCATACAATGCTTCCACTGCAGCAAGGGATTCTGGGAAATTACACTTGGCTGGATGTTGTGAAGGGGTTTTTCTTTACCATGGAAAGGATCCTATGATCATCCACCACTGTTGTCTTCCGTGGACGTCCAAACCTTTTGTGTTGCAGAGCTCACCAGTGCGTTCTTTTTTTTTTTTTTTCCCCTCTCTCTCTCAGAATGTACCCAACTGTTGATTTGGCCACTCCTAATGTTCCTGCTATGTCTCTGATGGATTTTCTTTTTTTTGTTTTTGCACCCTAAGGATGCCCTGTTTCACTTGCATTGAGAGCTCCTTTGACCGCATGTTGTGGGTTCACAGCAACAGCTTCCAAATGCCACACCTGGAATCAACTCCAGACATTTTACCTGCTTAATTGATGATGAAATAATGAAGTAATAGCCCACACCTGTCCATGAAACAGCTTTTGAGTCAATTGTCCAATTGCTTTCTGTGTGTGTGTGTGTGTGTGTGTACATATACACGTGTGTTTGTGTGTGTTCGCACTGGGTATCTTTACACTTTCTAATTATGCATATTCAGTCATGTATACAGATGCACTTCCACCCCCTGGTAATGAATATTGTATACTTATTCTGAGTATCTCTATATCATTCTTCTGTGATTCTATTTTATTTATATTGGCCGCCCTCCGTTTATGCAGTGCAGTACACAGAATTTATGCACAAGATCAGTCTCTGTCCAAAAGAGCTTGCAATTAAATGTTGCGCTATGTGTGAATTTTGTAGATGACAAGGAGTGGACATAGGAATTGTAACAGTCCATTCCTGCTTCAAAGACAGCACACTGCAGTGTACATTGTAGTAGTTTAGCAAGATCGTTCTGGGGTTTCTCCCCTAATTTGTAACTAATCACACACAAGCTTTCCCTTAACATCTGCCACTTGCAGATCGAAATCACCATCTATGAAGACAGAAGCATGACCGGGAGATAAGACCTCACAGGTGATTTTTTTTTTTTTTTCACACTTTGTCTTGGTCTCATTAAAGCTGCAAATAATGAGTATTTCCTGTTCCCCCATATGGCAGTGGGTACTGATCAGGATAGCTCCACCACCGCAGTAGGACAGGAAACTGTTCTCCAGGTATCGCTACCTGCACAATAGTACATAGAATTTTCCAGGCACAGTACATAGTTGCAGCGCTCACAATCTAATTTGATGCAGGGATATGGTGAGATGTCTGAGGTCACAAGGAGAGCTGACTCTTTATATCCTCACTTCAAAGGCAGTGACATTACCACTATGCTGCTCCTTCGGCGCCAAGCTGTAACACTCTCCTAACCCCTTAATGATGCTGGAAGGCAGTGATGAGCGGGTTATTTTGTGCCTATCTCCAGTCATCAAGGACCTCTACCAGTCCAGCCTCACATTAGCACAGGTGGCTTAATCTTTTTGACCTAACAAACTTTATACAACCAGGGATATCCTTAAAACCTCGACTGTTTGTGGTTCCCAACTCGTCCTGAAGGATCCCTATAATAAGAAATGTCCTGCCTACGACGAACGTAAACTCTGAACAGTGACATTTAATAGGTTAAATGGAGTTGAATGACGCCCTTTTTTAATGAATAAATACTTAGCATATTCGTTTTTATTTAAAATATTAAAGTAAAGTTTTTAAATTATAAAAACTTTGGATGTTACAATATTTATCTGATGTCTTTTCGTGATTGGACTGCTTCAATTGTAGTATTCAAAGCTCCAGGTAACAAACATTGTGGATATGTTTGAATTCAGTGTTCATAGAGAAAATTAATCCTTTTCATTTTCTGCATGGTACAAATGAGTGAAATTAGTTACTTTTTAAGGGGGATTAAAGCTTTCTAAGACGCCACGGAGAAGTTGTTTAAAGAAAATACATATTTTGTTTTTTCCCCCTTCCAGATCAGGGAGGTCGGTTCTCGCACGGTGTGTGTATATATAACGTCTGTGGCAGAGACGGTCTCCTCCCCACATTCCTTCCATCGCCATTCCTGTGTATCTGCCTGCAGCAAACCTCCTCTGGTTCCACCAGACTGTATATAACGCACGCGTTCTGTACAAGCCTGTGCTCCGCGTGACCGATCACTCTTTGTAATCTTCCCCCTCTCCGTATCATCTGGATTATGTGAGCTGTGATTTGGGGTGAAGTTCAGCTCCTCCTGGACACGTCAGAGAGATGAAATAAAGTGAAAATGACCGAAGGGCAGGGATGCCACCTCTTGGTGGTTTGGGGTGGACACTGTGCCAATTTACTAATATTCTTTGAACTTTTAGATAGTCTTGTCAGTTCAGGCAGCCACTTAGTGTCCCCTGTTTTTCTTCTAGATCGGCAAAGGGAAAACTCTCAGACACGCATAAGCACAGGGACTGAAAGGACATGCAGTGCTGTAATGGGGGTGTCCCTATTAACCCCTTCATTTACTAACCAATAGCTTTCAATTAATAGGATTGATTATATTTTGGGATGGGATGTCCCTGATATGATACTAAGCTGTTTTAGGATTGCCTGTGTCCTACACCCCCCTTCAGATGGCTGTCAACTGTTTATCATGTATTGCAGAATTAGGCACTGAAGGGGTTAAGTTGGTACTAAAATTAGTTGATCTCACAAGGTTGTTCCATCTTCAAAAAAAAAAAGAAATAACACACCAGGCCTCCTCACTGCACCTTTGGGGTCACTGCGAGATAGTGTGTATTTTCTATTGGTCACATTTAAGATGGCTCCCCCCACCTATTCTTCCTTATCGCTATACAAACAGATGCCCAGATATAAATTAAACAAAGAAAGCACCCAATTCTGCATACATGTGTAGGTGGGGATACCTTGCTGTCCAGGTCTTGCATGAAAGTTTTTAAGCCGATAACAGCTTCTTACAGTAGCTGCCCCCCTATGTGTGAGTAGGTGGCCCTTCATGACAATTTTTATAGTTCTGCCACCTTCAGATCTCTGGCACAATTTTAACAGCCTCTGTGTATATATTTCTTGATTATTCAGATAGTTTTACTGACTTTGAACATAAATCTGCTCCTTTTGCTATTTAAATCACCCCCTTGTGTACAATAAGTCAGGGGTGTTCAATGCCAGTCCTCAAGCCCCTACCCCCCCCCCCCCTCAACAACAGGTCAGGTTTGCAGAATATTCATGCTTCGGCACACGTGGCTTAATCGAAGACTGCCTCCTGAGCCACCTCAGCTGAAGCAGGGATATCCTCAAAACCTGTCCCGTGGGGGTACTGGAGGACTGAAGTTAAGTACTCCTGCAATAAGTCACTGTAACAAACCATATGCTATTCTGTATTGGATTTATTATAAATAAACATTAATTCATAGGGAATTTTTACGTTACTGACTTTTCTTCCGTAACGGCATTTTAGAGCCTCAAGACATCTGACCCTACTATTACCAGCTCTTATGAGCAGCGTCTTCACTGCCCTCTAATCCAGTACCTCGCACTGGAGAGAGGGTACACAGGGTATTCGGTCAGAAGCTGGGATGAACCGTGGACTAAAATGGGGTCTTTTATTCTTTATGTAGAGAAACTTGCAGAGGGTTGGAAGTGAGGTATTGTATTCAGTCTTGTATGATACAGGACATCAATTTTAATTTATGATTCCTAAATGTGCACTTGTGGTTTTAACCTAGCGGGGCCATCGACACATTGTGGAATATTCTATATAGAAGTATGCAGAGTAATGCATGTACTGCACTGTATGTGCAAAACTATGTACCTAGAGGTGTGTGTGGTTGTATTTATAGGTATATGGAGAGATCTGGAACACTCGAGCAATGGATTTGTAAGTGTAGCCAGGTCTCCCCAGCGCTACCGCACCCCCCTCACTTGGCTGCCGATCGCGGGAGCCGCCGCGTCCAATGGCGGCTCCGTTCGGCAGTGGCAGGGGAGAGGGCGGTCAGGTCCCGGCTCGGGGGTTGCCGGGGACGCGTGCGGCCGGTTGCCAAGGCCGCACGCGCATCTCAGGGCTCCCGGCGCTCCCGGAGCCGGGCGAATAGGGCGCCGCCATGTTGCGCCGGGTCGCGCATGCGCAGTAGGTCCCCGGCGGCCCAGATAGTTCGCGCATGCGCAGGGAGAACCCTAGCACCAGGGAAGAGTTGCGTGAGGGCAGGGAAAGCGCAGAAGAGTCGCGCGAGCGTGAGGATAGTCAGGGGAAGGGTGAGGCAGCCCCAGATAGCTTGCGCAGGCGCAGGGACAGCTCAGGAAGGGTTGCGGCGGCCATTAGGAGTTAGTGTAGGCAGAGGGGAGGAGCGCACGCGGCCCCAATGTTATTGTAGGGGCCTCGGGACTACAATTCCCATGAGGCATAGCGAGGCAGGCACCAGGTGCTTGATAGGAGCCAATAGGGCTGTAGGACTGCCCTGGAGGGAAAATAGATACATTTCCCGGGCTTTGCATGAGTCACAGTCAGTTGGAGCAGCGGAGCTGAAGGGGAAGGAAGGATGCAGGGAGTGAGTGCAGCTCCTGCATCCAGATAGGTACCCTCACCCTCCAGGTAGGCCCCAACTCCCCACCAGGTTAGTGGGTAACTGATAAGGGACGGCCCTAGATAGGGAGGTCGCCCTTAGTGTGTGTAAGGTGCAGGTTTGGCAGTGCCACAGCGGGTAGTGCTGTGCGCACTGGCAAATAGGCACAGCGTGCGAGCAGTGTGTTTGCTGCGGGTTCCAGGTTACTGTGTATGGGTGTTGAGTGTTGACGTTGCATGTGCTGGGCGCAGTGTGTGCAGCGTGTGTGAATGTCTGCAGGCTGACAGTGAGAGCGGTGTGTCTGCTGCAGGCTGTTAGGAGTAGCGAGTAGCTAGATGTTAGGGAGGATTAGGGACTTGGGTAGATAAGGGAGTGGGGCAGGTTATTAACCCCGCAGGCCCTAGGAGTTTTCCCCAAGTCACCTCAGGTTGCGGTACATCAGGGACAGGCCCTAGGTTAGGGTTCCTGTCACGCTACTGCCCGTTAGATAGATAGGGAAAGAGCGGCGGTTGCTGTTCCCGGAAAGCGGTTGGACCCACGTTGGTGTCCACAGAGACTGTGTTCCCGAGGGGACCGCCCTAGCGGTCCACAAGTGCAGGAGTTCGGTTGGAGGAGTCCTCACCGACTGATCCTTTGAGAAGACTGTTGCGGACCCGAGCACCGGAGTGCTCGGCAGGTATTATGTCAACACATGTGCACCAACAGGCCTAGAGGTTTTAGTGACTGCGCAGTCACCCATTGACTATCTCCGTAGGAGTACGGGACCTTGGGTGTGGGGGTTTCACTGGACACTGGGTGGGATCACCTAGTGTTGGGGAAACGTCCTGCGAGACGTCACGGGTAGTGTCTCCTCGTGAGAGGGACACAGGTTATGAGGTTATGTAAATGATAATGATATTCTCTATGTTCATAGTAAAGCCCTTAGTTATTATAATCACTGTGTGTGTGGTTTCTGATTGGGTTCCTATGTAGGGTCATTCTACATTTCCATAGAATCCTACATAGGTGGAGGCGCTGAACCAAGAAACGTTCCAGAGGATTCACCCCAGGCTCTCACTAGCGGAGGCTCAGACCTCCTGTGAGCCTGCAGGTATACGCACCACACCGGTAACACTACATGT
Organism: Ascaphus truei; assembly: GCF_040206685.1. Taxonomy (NCBI): domain Eukaryota; kingdom Metazoa; phylum Chordata; class Amphibia; order Anura; family Ascaphidae; genus Ascaphus; species Ascaphus truei. Next base: position 234,770,662 of record NC_134487.1, on the reverse strand, counting down.
TCTACTCACCCACACTACATATGAGATTGGGTGGGGTGGAATACCCGTTACATAAGTATATAGGATAATGTGTAACTATGAGGTGATATTTATGTATGCAGGGTGGTGTATGTGTGTGCAGGGCCATGTGAAAGTATTTAGAACGATTTATGAATGCAGAGTTATATGGAAGTTTATAGAGCAGTGTACAGTATGTGAACGCAGAGCCATGTGAAAGTATGTAGAGTGGTGTATGTGGGTGCAGCGTGATGTATTGCAGGCCTCTCGGGCATAGGATACGAAGCTGCAGACAGCTGTGCCAAATCAGGAACTTCTGGATGCCGGGATGGGTACGGAGAAGGTTTAATTTTCTGCGCAATCTCCAGCCTTTGCCGGCCTCAGGCTCTGAGCTACCGGTGCCTCCTGGAATTATGGAGGAAAAACAAAAACAATAATAAAGTAATCTTGTCTGAAATCTGCCCGCCACATAACCAAATACTGCAGGCATGATGCTGTTGAGTGGGGCCTGCCATGTATGCATATGGAATGTATGGTTTAGATCTAAATCGTGTGTGTGTGTGTGTGTGTGTGTGTGTGTGTGTGTGTGTGTGTGTGTGTGTGTGTGTGTGTGTTTGTTTGTTTGTTCTGGACCCTTTTCTGTTTTCTGTGTTGTAGAGGGAAACTACCAGGGGTATCACAATGCTTGGGTTGATAAAGGCAATCTGGGGGGGGGGGGAGAAACACATTTAATGCACAACCTCACCCTCCTCCTCTCCCCAGAATAAAGATATCACAGTATTAAGTAATGACCTTTGTCTCAAGGTCTAACATAAACTTACACCCCCAGGAATAAAAAGGCTTCTCAATCACACAGAGCCATTTAAACCTGCTACCTTGCCTCAGTCTTATATTACGATGGGTATTATTGGGGGTCCTGGGAATTGGCTGTCACGGGCAGCTTCGCTTGGCTAGACACGGGTAATTTAAGATGCCTCTTGTGGGGTCTGCATTCATATACAGAGCACAATGTGTATCTCCGCTCCCCTGTGTCTGTATAAAGGAGACTTTATATCCCGTCAGGATCACTCTCGTCTGCACGTAACCAATCCGTTTTAAAAGTCTTTCCAAATCAATAGGATACTTTTATACAGCGAGATGAGGCAGACCCCTGTGACCTTAACAAAATCACTTAATCGCACTGTGCCTCAAGTGGTAACTATTAAATTGTAAGCTCTGGGGGCAGGGACTCCATGTCTGTCAATGTGCAGTTCTGTGTACACTACCAGCCATTTATATAATGTATATAGATATTGTTTAGAAATGTGTGTGTGTGTGTGTGTGTGTGTGTGTGATAGATCTATATATCTATATCAAATAAAAATATTACTTGTGAGCACAGTCACATCTCAGACATGTCTGCAACCCTGCTTTTCCCCATTATTTCCCAGCATACAGTGCTTCCAATGCAGCTAGGGATTCTGGGAAATGACATCCAAATGAGCACACGGTATCACCTGTACGGTGGAGGGTTTTTGTCAGCTTTTTTACCCACCATAACTTATATGTGTGGTTGAAACCTAATCCAACTTTGCATTGCAAAGCCTGTATAACCAGCCTCACACTGAAAAGACCCAGAAGGTATACAGGCATACCCCGCTTTAAGTACACTCACTTTAAGTACCCTCGCGAGTAAGTACATATCGCCCAATAGGCAAAAGGCAGCTCACGCATGCGCCTGTCATCACGTCCTGAACAGCAAAAGCGGCTCCCTACCTGTACCAAAGCTGTGCGCAAGCAGGGAGACTATAGAGCCTGTTACAAATGCGTTATTTACATCAGTTATGCACGTATATAACGATTGCAGTACAGTACATGCATCGATAAGTGGGAAAAGGCAGTGCTTCACTTTAAGTACATTTTCGCTTTACATACATGCTCCGGTCCCATTGCGTACGTTAATGCAGGGTATGCCTGTACTAGAGTAGGGAAAACTTCACCTCTCCATATATGTTGCCAGCAATGTTTGTCTTTCAAATAGTTGAGTGTCTGTGAGACGCTCTCTGCAGTGTATCCCACAATCTCTTGGTGTCCTCGATCAGTTCGCTCCACCATTTGTTGCTGTCGCTGTTTATATCGCCGTTTATACCAATTCGCCTTGTTCATACAATCGCCCTCTTCCGAGGATTGGCCTTTCTCTCCGTCTCTGCTTCCTGGCACGTCACATCACGTTTTCTAACACAATGGAACCAAAAAAGATCAGTTCAGAAGAGCAACCAATAAAAACTGAAGCCACTCACTAAAGTTCATTTAAAAGGGAATGTATAAATAATTTTTCATTTTACTTCCAAAATCACTAAAAATTCATTATTAATCATTTATATCGGGCTTTTTGCACATAATTTATTTAGTATACTCCCATTTTCTACATGATTAACTCTGGTTCAATATAGGAAAGCTCAATTGATATAATTAATACAAAATATATACAATTATAAAGAACATATATATATATACACTGGCGACACACTTTATTCGAGCTCGGCTAGTCCCACGAATTCGGGTATACCCGGGTGTATTGAGGTTTGTGACTGTTTTCTGCCCGAGTGCATTGAGTTATTTTCCAGCAGGGATTGAAGCATTTTATTCCCACTGGCTGCAATACTGCACAGTACATATATATATACTGCATTACAATTCATGAATTTATGCCATCTGGTAGACACGCGAAGCATTGCAGCCTATTAAATCCTAATCATTATCATTTAACAGATCAGCCGCCCATCAGCCAGGCATGAACCCAGGCTGGGAAGGCAAATGCAACGGGGCTTGTCAGAGGTGAGGAGCGGCGCATTCCAGGTATCTGCCAGGTACATACCGGGTATTTGCTCGAATAAAGTGTGTCGGTGCAGTATATATATATATATATATATATATATATATATATATAAACAAAAAAAGCGCCTCTATTATATCTTGACAAAACTGTGATTAAGTTTACCTAACTATGAATGCATCCAATGGGGTGGCAAAAGTGGGTATAATATACTAAAACCAGTATTATCCAAGGATTTTACGTTTATATGTTAAAATATGTAAAATGTTCAATAACAATTACCTAATACTTTATTAATTAATAAAATCACATAAAGACTAAATAAAAAATGTAAAAGTATTATGAAAGTGAATGAATTAAAGTGCAAATTAATTAGAACTTAAAAAACCTTTAAAAACACAGAGTCCTGTTCCAAAATAAAGCATCCAGGTAAAAGGCAGCCCGTTTCAAATGGGTCACTACTCCCTGTTGATACCTATGAAAAAAGAAAAGAAACAGGTGCACACCTAGTGCATTAAAGTACTGTATAACAATTTAGTTTATAGAACAATAAAAACAGTCAAATGCCCACTCACAAAGGTACACGGTTTAAGACAGGGGTGGGGAACCTTTTTTCTGCCAAGGGCCATTTTGATATTTATAAAATCATTCGAGGGCCATCCAAAATTATCAACTTAAAAATTAGCCTGCTATATTTGGTCAAACATTTAATGAACTCACCACTAATGTGATGGCTGGAACTGCTTCTCTTTGGGTGACTGACTGACTCTTGGGTGGTGGGTGTAAGGAATCCGCTCCTCGGTTTAATGTTTGCCTTACCTTGCAGACTTGTGCAGTCCTGGAACACTTCCCCTGATATTTACTGCAGCCTGGATTCACTCACCAAAGCAATACTGCCACACGCCCCTTCTGCCATTGGTTCTCTGACCTTTAAGTACTGCTTTCCCACAATTCTCCCTGCCGAGCATAGTCCTTCCTGGATGTCTCTGTGTTCTGCCATAAGCCTTGTCTTGTCTGTCTCCTTGGTTCCTGAGACCGGCTGCTAGTGTCACGCAGCGGTCTGTTCCTGTGCTGAAGCGGAGTACTCTCCTTGTTGTCTTCAGGTTCCTGTGACCGGCTGCTAGTCTCATGCAGCGGTCAGTTCCTGTTTCCTGTGCTGAAGCTGAGTACTGTCCTTGTTACTTCAGCTCCTTGTTTCCTGTGACCGGCTGCTATATTCATGCAGCGGTCTGTTCCTGGTTTCCTGCACTGAAGCAGAGGTTTCCCTGTGTATCTTCAGCTTCCTGGTTCCTGGGGCCTAATCTAGAGAGGCCGTGTCCTGGTTCCTGCGCTGAAACGGAGGATTCCCCAGCCCGCTCAGGACTCTTGCGCTGAAGCACTGGTTTACCAGTGCAGCTAGGCGGTGTGCTACTCTGGTCTGTCTACCACCTCCTGAGACCAGTACCATGGGCCATGGTCGCCGCATGCGCAGAGGCCACTCCCGTGCTCCTAAGCTGAAGCGGGGCTCTCCTGACTACCTGTTGCCGAACTCCTGCTTGAACAACGTTTACCCTGATGTCTCCAGTCCTGACCCTGGCGTGTCCACCGACGATGCTGGCTTCTCCTATCCTGATCCTGCTACGTACGACTACGAACTGCGCAATCCGGATCAGCCTGCTCGGTCTAAGGTCGGTGCTTTTACAACCCCACCTCAGCCACGCGGTCCGACCCAGGTTTGTGGCGAGCACAGTCGTGACAGTATGCTCGGCCCCACAAACTCGGACCGCCCTGTGGTGAGGGTTGGTATGTTTCTTTCTGAAATCCTGTCCCGGCCTGTAGACCAGTCCCAGTTTGAAAACCAGTATCTGTGCGAAATACTACCCCTGATTGAAGATCAGATTATGTATGAAGGTTTAACCCCGTTGCAAAGAAAATGCCGTAACGATCTCATTAGTAAGGCTTATTGCCTCAAGGACTTAAAACAGTCTCTGGCCGCTTGTGTTTGCTCCTCTGGTTCCCCTTTAACCTGGAATAATGTGCATCCTATCAAACTTGCCAACGCCCGAAATGCACTCCTTGCCTTGGCCTTATCATTGGACATTCACCTAGTACAACAGGACCCTCTCTTCATGGTGGTTCATGCTCAAGACACACTCCGTGTACTTTCCCTGACTTTGGACATTTGCATAAAGGAACAGGACCCTCTCCTCGCCAGCTACGCTGCCGCTTGGCAGTCCACCTGTGCTGCCAGACCTGTCGCTAAACCTGGGGACGTATCTCCCTTTCCAGGAAATGACCAAACTGACCCACTATCACTGCCCCCTAACATAGAAGCTGCCACGGTCCCTAGCCCTGATGGTACACCCGGGTACTCTGACACCAATGATACGTCTACGTTAACCCCTGCTGATCAGTCCTGTGAGGTTCCCCTGGAGTATACGTATATTTCTCTAGCCAACACTAAGGCTCTAGTATCCGAGAACAAGTCCCTTTTTCCCTCTATTCCTAACTCTGAATCTCCCTTTTCAGCCCTCGAAGTTTTTCCTGCTTTAACCCCTGCTAGGCAGTTCTGCATGCCTTCCCTGTCAGGGAACAAATCCCTCCTACCTCCACGTACACAGTTTGAATTTCTAAGTTCTGTTCCCAGGGTCATTCCTGTATTAAATCCTGTGGGGCAGCTCTCTGAGTCCCCTTTGGTAACCCCCTGTTCTTCGCCAGCCATGGTCACGTCCCTAGCTCCAGAGGAAAAATCCCTTGTCTCACCTATTACAGAGGAAAAACTCTCTATGTTCTACTCTCAGGTATTATCTGCTTTAACTCCTGTAAATTCTTGCTGCCTCCAAGCTAATGCCTTCGTTCTAGCCTCAGAGAATGTGTCCCCAAGTCCTAAAGCAGAGGTTGCATTAAATGACTTCCCCAAGGTTGCTGAATCCTTAGTTAGTTTTTGCTATAAAACCCCTGCTTCAGCTCAAGTTTCAGCTGCTGTGCCCCCTGAAACTTTGGCTAAAGTTCTGATTTCAGTTAAATGTATTCAGTTACCAAGTTTTTCCCTAAGCTTGGTCGCAGAGTTCCCATTTCCAGGTACTTCGCTGAACCAGTCTGTCACCCAGAGAGCGATGATCCCTGCTTCAGCACATAGTCCCCACGTCGTGGAATCTGCAGTCATTTCTGGTTTCCCAGACACTCCTTACCAAATACCCACTTCAGAGACCAGTACAGTTATGATTACCCCCCGTGTACTGTCTGTGTTCTCCCCTTCTCAAAGCTTAGGGTTAAAACCGTACAGTGGTCAGTATGCCCCTCCTGGGGTTCATGTTGTGTTCCCAGGAATGTTTGCTGACACACTGTTATCACTTAAAAGCGACGCTTTTTCATATGTGCTAGCTAGAAGCCTGCACACAGTTTCCCCTCTCTCTGAAATTTGCCTTGTCGGCCCTGATACTCGGAGAGGTAAAAACCTCCCTTCAGATTCAGAATCTCTTTCTATAGAGGTCGTCCTTGCTGTTACTTCCCCTGATTTCTCTGCCCATGCAAACCCTCCAGGGATCAGCATATCGGTTGTTACCCCCTTAGTACAGTCTGAGACCACTCTGCCTATTTTACAAGTCCTGGTGTTTAAATCTGAGCTATTTAGTTTTACTGCTCTTGCTAAACCTCAGTCCCTCAGCACTGCAGCTAAACATGCTCCAGCAACCGTTGGGTTACTTGGGGTAAAAATTAAAATTCCTGTCTTAAAGGGTACTTTCTCACACATGTCCAGCAAACCTAGAACCTCAGTGATTGATTCTAAGTCACTTATCACTATATCTGATGTTCTCTCTAGTCAAACCCTGACACCCTCACCACTGGCTAGGAGTCCCGTTATCAGAATTTTTGCACTAGTAAACATGCCTAAATCTGTTTTTGTCATGACAAGCACCCCTGTTGTTAGGGCCCTTGCAGTTTTGGATAAGACTACTTTTACTTCAAAGGTTTCTGCTATTAAGAGTTTCCACGGTTCCAACTTACCGCTTATTGTCTCTTTAACTCCCATCATTAATCTCCCATTACCAATCACTGATTCCCAGGCACCAGCTCCTGACGCTAGTTCTCCTATCGGTACCCCTGCTTTGCGAGATGTTTCTGTTATGGATTTCGAGCCTCCAGCTCCGGAGTCAATTCCTTTACTCGCTGCTGTTTTTGTAGTCTCTCAGGTCCCTGTCACTGAAGTACAGACTTCAGCTTCTGAGGTTAGCTCCCCTCCCTCCGCTACCCTTGCTCTGCCTGATTCTCAAGTTTCTGATATTAAAGCCCCAAAGCCTATTCCTATTCCCCAGACAATACTATCTCCCACTGAGGGTTCCCCAGTATTTGAGAGCTCCACTGCTGAGTGCTTCTCTGCCTCTGTGAAACAATGTTTTCCCCCCTCGGAACCTTCTGTTGCCCCTGTTATTTCCTTGGAGTTGGAAATACTCTGTACGTATCCCAAGATTTCGGTCTCTATGTCTGGTTTACTGCTTGCCTTGTCACCTTCCATACCAATACCGGGAAATGCTCCCACCCACCCTATACCCTCGCTGACCACTACCTGGGAGACCTCTGGAGGAGAAGTCCCTCTCAAATTCCTACATGCAGAGGTCAGCCAAGACTTGGTCTGTCCCGAAGGTCGCCCGGGTATATTCGATCAACTATCAAGGCCGCTTATCCTAAATTCTGGTCCCATTACTAAAGACAGGGCTCCCAGTGGGGGTTCTTCTGCCGTTTCTGCTCCGGAACCCTCTGGTTCTTCACAGCCTTGGATTCCCAAGCCATTTCGCGGGGCGAGCCAGGTACCAATGATATCTCTACCATCACTCTCATATCCTAGAACAGTACTCACCAAGGAACTGCTCGTTTACGGATCCCCTTTCCGCCTAAAAAACTTTAGGAACAACTCGATGTCCCCGAGACCCATGGATGGCCCTATCTGGCCACAGTTCTCTCCGGGGGGTGGGGGTACACAAAGGAGTGACCACGAGTCTCTGAACCATGACTCTAACACCAATCCTAGACGGTTCAGGAACAACTCCTGGTCCCCCAACTCTGAGTGGTCTTGTTCGCCCGGAGGTCTCACGTGAAGGGGGGGTACTGTAAGGAATCTGCTCCTCGGTTTAATGTTTGCCTTACCTTGCAGACTTGTGCAGTCCTGGAACACTTCCCCTGATATTTACTGCAGCCTGAATTCACTAACCAAAGCAATACTGCCACACGCCCCTTCTGCCATTGGTTCTCTGACCTTTAAGTACTGCTTTCCCACAATGCTCCCTGCCGAGCATAGTCCTTCCTGGATGTCTCTGTGTTCTGCCATAAGCCTTGTCTTGTCTGTCTCCTTGGTTCCTGAGACCGACTGCTAGTGTCACGCAGCGGTCTGTTCCTGTGCTGAAGCGGAGTACTCTCCTTGTTGTCTTCAGCTCCTTGTTTCCTGTGACCGGCTGCTATATTCATGCAGCGGTCTGTTCCTGGTTTCCTGCACTGAAGCGGAGGTTTCCCTGTGTATCTTCAGCTTCCTGGTTCCTGGGGCCTACTCTTTCCCTAATCTAGAGAGGCCGTGTCCTGGTTCCTGCGCTGAAACGGAGGATTCCCCAGCCCGCTCAGGACTCTTGCGCTGAAGCACTGGTTTACCAGTGCAGCTAGGCGGTGTGCTACTCTGGTCTGTCTACCACCTCCTGAGACCAGTACCATGGGCCATGGTCGCCGCACGCGCAGAAGCCACTCCCGCGCTCCTAAGCTGAAGCGGGGCTCTCCTGACTACCTGTTGCCGAACTCCTGCTTGAACAACGTTTACCCTGATGTCTCCAGTCCTGACCCTGGCGTGTCCACCGACGATGCTGTCTTTTCCTATCCTGATCCTGCTACGAACGACTACGAACTGCGCAATCCGGATCAGCCTGCGCGGTCTAAGGTCGGTGCTTTTACAACCCCACCTCAGCCACGCGGTCCGACCCAGGTTTGTGGCGAGCACAGTCGTGACAGTGGGTGACTATGACTGACTGTGGGTTGGTGTCTGTGCACAGGCACACGCGCACAGAAATCGGGCAGGGGGTAGGGAAATCAGACTCTCAGACCCACTCTCTCGCTCAGACCCACTCACAGACTCTCAGACCCACTCACAGACTCTCAGACCCACTCACAGACTCTCAGACCCACTCTCTCACAGACTGTCAGACCCACTCTCTCACAGACTGTCAGACCCACTCTCTCACAGACTGTCAGACCCACTCTCTCACAGACTGTCAGACCCACTCTCTCACAGACTGTCAGACCCACTCTCTCACAGACTGTCAGACCCACTCTCTCACAGACTGTCAGACCCACTCTCTCACAGACTGTCAGACCCACTCTCAGACCCTCTCTCTCTCTCTCTCTCTCCCTCTCTCTCACACACACACACACTCAGACACACACACTCTCTCAGACACACACACACTCTCAGAGACAAACACACTCTCTCAGACACACACACACTCTCTCAGACACACACACACTCTCTCTCAGACACACACACACACTCTCTCTCAGACACACACAGGGGGAGGGAAATCTGTTCGGGGGGGATCATAGCAGGTGCCCTCCGCAACTGCTGCTCGGTGTGGGGAGAAGGAGGACCGTGTAAGTGCGCAAGGGGGGGGGGGGGATCAGAGCAGGTGCCCTCCTTAACTGCTACCCGGTGTGGGGAGGAGGGCCGTGTAAGTGCACGGGGGGGCAGAGCAGGGGAGGATCGGAGCAGGTACCCTCCACAACTGCTGCCCAGTGTGGGAAGGAGGAGGAGAGGCGGTAGTGAGGTGTCTCTCCCACCGCAGACTCGTTCTTCTATCCCCCAAGACTCTTATACCCCCTCCCCCCCCCCCTCCCTCACTCCTCTTATACCCTCTCCCCCCCGGAGCGCTGCTTACCCGCGCCGCCCTGGTGATACTCAGGTCCTTAATCACCTCAGGCGGCTGCTGCCACACACAGACAGTGACACACAAACACAGTGACACACACACAGACAGACCGTGACAGTGAGACACACACAGACAGTGACAGTGAGACACACACACACAGTGACAGTGAGACACACACACAGTGGCAGTGAGACACACACACACAGTGACAGTGAGACACACAGTGACAGTGAGACACACACACACAGTGACAGTGAGACACACACACACAGAGACAGTGACACACACACACACAGACAGTGACACGCACACAGACAGTGACACACACAGAGACAGTGACACACACAGAGACAGTGACACACACAGGCAGTGACATACACAGAGACAGTGACACACACACAGACAGTGACACACACACACAGACAGTGACACGCACACACACACAGACAGTGACACGCACACACACACAGACAGTGACACACACACACACACACAGACAGTGACACACACACACACACACACAGACAGTGACACATACACACACACCGACACACACACACACACACACCGAGACACACACACACACACCGAGACACACACACACACACACACAAACACACCGAGACACACACACACACACCGAGACACACAGTGACAGTGCCAGACACACACACACACTGACATTGACACACACACACACAGTGACAGACACACACACGGAGACAGTGACACACACACAGACCGAGACACACAGTGACAATCACACACAGTGACAGTGCCAGACACACACAGTGACAGTGCCAGACACACACACACACATTGACATTGACACACACACACACACACACACCGTGACAGACACACAGTGACACACACAATAAGCCCACCTCTGCAAACACACACAATAATAAGGCCTCTCCCCCCTTGGGGTGGGTAAGGTGCCTGGGAGGAGGTATAAGGGGGCATGTGGGTTACCTGGGGCCCGGGGATGGGCTGCTGGAGCAGCATAGGGAGCCAGTGCAGCTGAGAGACTGGCAGGCCCGCGGAGCCTAAAGGGAGGGACAGAGCCTAAAGGAAGTGACAGAGGGGCGGAGCCTAAGGAGCCGGCATTCACTGGAGGAGAGAAGGGAGGGGCAGTGCTGTAGGAAGAGGCTCTCATAAGCCAGTACTGCCGTCCGATATCAGAAATGGTATCCTCCTGTTTGTTCTCCACGTGGCTCCTGACCGGAGGGACGCCACTTCCGGTTGTTCGAACCACGTGGAGAACAAACAGGAGAAGGATACCATTGCTGATATCGGATGGCAGTACTGGCTTATGAGAGCCTATCTCATACCTGCTCTTAAACCGTGTACCTTTGTGAGTGGGCATTTGACTGGTTTTATTGTTCTATAAACTAAATTGTTATACTTTAATGCACTAGGTATGCGCCTGTTTCTTTTCTTTTTATATATATATATATATATATATGATTGACCTAGGCGCAAATATGACAGGGAAGAGAGAAAACACAGAAAGAAATCATAGGGCAGTATATCTATTATTGCATAGACTTTGAGATGGTAAGAGATGCGCTTACACTGATTAGATGGGTAAGAGCCTGTAATCCTCTATGGGACTCGCCAACGTTGTATTAACTCTGCGGCTGCTGGATCTCCAGATATCCTCTCCACGGGAACAGCCCCTGACGAAGCCCAAGTGGAGAAACGCGTAGGGCCAGCGTTGACTTGCAGCAGAGAACAGAGAGAGAGACACGCCGAGGAGCCTGTGTGGAGAGACACTTACAGAGAGCTCCGGCAGTGAATACCTGCATTGGCAGACAGTGAAGCTCGCGAGAGCTGGGCCGCGTCACACACCGCGTCACACGCTACGTTCGAGCACGTGTTGCGGAAGTAGCGGAGACTGCGGAGAGGACTGGTAACCGGTGACTCTACACGAGTGTGAGAGACTCGCTAAATACTCTCTACCGCCTGCTATATTCTCACCGAATAGATACGTGAGTGCCAGGAACAAGAAGTGCATACAGCAGCAGCATCTGTGTTCCCGTGGAGAGGATATCTGGAGATCCAGCAGCCGCAGTGTTAATACAACGTTGGCGAGTCCCATAGAGGATTACAGGCTCTTATACATATAGAGCACCTATCAAAGGAAAGGGTTCTTTACAGTAAGGGCAGTTAAAATGTGGAATTCATTACCCATGGAGACTGTGATGGCAGATACAATAAATTTGTTCAAAAAAAGGTTGGACATTTTTTTAGAAAGGAAAGGTATACAGCCAGGGTGGGCAACCCTGTCGCCATTCGCCACTTGTGGCAAATTGGCTGTAAAACTGTGGCGAACAGGGCCGCCGGGACACTCAAACCCCCCCCCTTTCCCCTTCCATGGTAAGGAGCGCGCTCCAGCGGTGTGACGCGCTCCTCTCCCTTCAACACCCCAGCCCGCTCCAGCAGGCGCGTAACACGCGCACTCCCTCCCCTGCGAGGCCGCTCCATGAAGCGCTTCCTCCCTCCCCGAGCACGCACCAGCGTGACGCGCTGACGGCCACCCACCACCACTGCCGCCCGTCACCCCTGCCCCCTAATCCGCCTGCCACCACTGCCGGCTCACCACCACTGCTGCCCGCTGTTGCCGCCGTGATCTGGTAGGCATTGGTGGGGGATGGGGGGGTGCTCTCAAGGGTGCTGGGGGGAGATGAAGGGTGCTGAGGGGAGATGAAGGGAGCAGGGGGGAGATGAAGGGTGCTGAGGGGAGATGAAGGGTGCAGGGGGGAGATGAAGGGTGCTGAGGGGAGATGAAGGGTGATGATGGGAGATGAAGGGTGCAGGGGGGAGATGAAGGGTGCAGGGGGGAGATGAAGGGTGCTGAGGGGAGATGAAGGGTGCAGGGGGGAGATGAAGGGTGCTGAGGGGAGATGAAGGGTGCTGAGGGGAGATGAAGGGTGCTGAGGGGAGATGAAGGGTGCAGGGGGGAGATGAAGGGTGCTGAGGGGAGATGAAGGGTGCAGGGGGGAGATGAAGGGTGCTGAGGGGAGATGAAGGGTGCTGAGGGGAGATGTAGGGTGCTGGGGGGAGATGAAGGGTGCTGAGGGGAGATGAAGGGTGCTGAGGGGAGATGAAGGGTGCTGAGGGGAGATAAAGGATGCAGGGGGGAGATGAAGGGCTTGGTGTGTGTATGTGTGGCTGGGTGTGTGTGTATGTGTGGCTGGGTGTGTGTTTGTGTGGCTGTGCGTGGCTGGCTGGGCGTGGCATGTGTGGCTGGCTGGGTGTGTGTGGCTGGATGGACGTGTGTGTGGCTGGCTGGGCGTGTGTGTGGCTGGCTGGTTGTGTGTGTGTGGCTGGCTGGGCGTGTGTGTGTGGCTGCGTGCAGGCAGCTGGCAATGGCTGCTTGTATCTTTATGTACCCAGTCACGTCCTGGCTGTGCCCCTGATCATGGATTTGGAGGGAATGAGATGAGGGGGGTGAAATGAGATGATGGGGGGTGGGGGGGATCGAGAATATATAAATAACATACCACCCCACCGACTGTGTGTGTTTGTGTGTGTGTGTTTTCATCATTTGCGTCTGACGCAGTTGTTACTGAGTAGTCAAAGTGTTCATGTTTTCAATAAACTTGTTCAAACAATGTGTGTTTTAAATTTTCGCATGCGCAACATAATACCTAAATTCTTACATGGTGTGGCTATTTTCACATCTAATTCGCCACACCTGTGGCTACATTGAAAAATTGCTTGCCCACCCCTGGTATACAGGGATATACCAAATAAGTAAACATGGGAAGAATGTTGATCCAGGGATTAATCCGATTGCCAATTCTTGGAGTCAGGAAAGAATTTATTTTTCCCCTTAATGGGGTTTTTTGTTTGCCTTCCTCTGGATCAATAAGTAAGTATAGATATAGGATAAAGTATCTGTTGTCTAAATTTAGCATACTGTAGGTTGAACTTGATGGACGTATGTCTTTTTTCAACCTCATCTACTATGTAACTCTGTAATATGTAGGTAATTAGATCATCTAGTTGTGGGTAGGTGGGAAAGGAGTGAGGGAGCATTGAAAGTAATCAATTATATCTCGCCTTTACATCTAAGTACATCCAATACAATCTAGTCAGGTCATGTATATAATTAGAAAATGATCACTTTATCTGACCTAAGAACACAGAGTCATACTCACTAGTAAACATCATTGCCTTAGTAGGGAACTAACAGGAACAGAGACGATCTGGTTCCCATGTGGCAGGCAAAAAGTGGCATCGAAAAAGAACACAATATCAACAGGATGGTTTCAGTAATCTCAGAGAAACCCCCTGTGCAAATGGTTGCCGATCTGGTGCTGTTTGGAGAAGTTAAGTGGTTGACATAATACAGCCGCGGCAGCTTTTATTTTAACACTTCTCGGTTATTTTGCGGTGGCTTTTTCAGAATGCCATGCGCTTCACCGCGTTCATGCCGCATTCATGCCGCATTCATGCCGGCCGTTACCCGCGGTTGATCTGTTTAATGATAATGGTTCTGGTTTAATTGGGTGCAATTCTTCGCGTATCCACCAGGTGGCCGATATTCATGAATTGTAATGAATTCTAATGTGTACACTACAGTACTGTACATGTGCTTCAGTAATGTGTCGACTTGCAGGTGTTTAAAAAATACCACAGTGGTCCATTTTGAATTGACCTTGGTACTGAAGAAGTTACAATACTGTATCAATTTAGCTGTTTCATATTAAAAACTAAATGCACAGTGTCTGGTGTGCTATTGTTCAGAGAGTTATGAGATGAGTACACCGCCGCAGTACGTATTAAAAAAGCCCGACTTTTAACGTATGCTTATTTAATATGGTCCGCAATTAATGCAGCAGATGATAAGATGTCCACAGTTGGTCAAATGTATCAATATTTTATCGAAAATTATGACTTTTACACTTTCACCAGATGCTCGTGTGTGGAAGCGTGCAATAAGGAAAAAGTTATGTATCGATCCGTGTTTTTTCCGTATTGATCCTGCACCCGGAGTTAGTGGAGGGTATTGGTGTGTTGCGCCAGATTTTTCCAGTATCTTTGATCATGGAGACTTCAAAAGGTGAAAGGTCATGGTAAAACCAACTAAGAATCATCTGTCTCAGGCCAGCAATGGAACAGCGCTAGCGCCAGCACTGGCTTCCAATAACGGTCCGACCGTCAGTGAAAACCTGCTGACCGTCAACCTTTACAATCTGTCCCCGCCTGGATACCTGCAGCCTGAGCAGGATTTCACGTACAGATACCAGCAAGCTTGCATGTACCAAAAAGATTTTCTGCTTCATCAGCTGTCAACTACAGGAATAGCAGGTCCACTGTCACCTGTCAACCACGTATAATAAAGAATACGGGTCTTGTGGCAGTGGCTCGGCGCAAACCGAGCCACCAAGGCTATGGTGAGTACGGCTGCCATATGTTATTCCTTTTTTGAAATATCAATATCAATGCACAGTCAAGCGATTCTCCTGTCATTAATCGCTTTGCTTATGGTTATTTAGTTCTATTATTTTAGTCTCAATTCGCGAAAATGTAGTCCAGCAATATCATTGGCTGAGCAGCTTTTACAGTAGATACTGAACAATTGGTGGACAGCTAGGCGCATGCACCTACTGTACAGTACAGTATGTCTCATTGGAACCTTGTTGAAACGCATACGTGTGTCATCACATTTAGGCGCATGCGTGTATGTGAACAAGAGACGCCCCCCCCCCGAGAAAATTATTGTGGGGACTGTGGGAACTTGTTTCGGGGACTGACTAATTTTAACCAACCATTACAGTATGTGAAATGTTATACAGTAATTACTGTATGTTTTAGAAAACACTGACATTTTTATAAAACACTAGCTGATATACCCAGCGTTGCCCGGGATGTAAATGCGTAATAGGTAGTGTTATTTATAAATGGTGGAACAATAGATTGAGTATTTGTTGGAAAGGTTGGATAATAATGTTGAAAAGAAAGTTAGATGAAAATGTAATACGATGTTGTATAAAAATGGTTTATTGTAAACACACCACATTCTGATGAAGAACTGCCTTCTCAGGGGTCCGGTGGCAGGAGCATACACATTCAATAAATTAAACGTGTAGTCCTCGTGTCGGACCCTGATATGCAACAGGCGACCTGGAACAACAGCTTTGGCAAGCAGCAGCTCAGGTTGAAAGGATTCAGAGAACAAGGTCACCACCCCACAAGATGTCGAAGTGAGGTGGCTGAAAAAGACCTTGCCTCGCCACTCCAGATGCCAGCTGGCTTCAGCCTCTGGAGTGGTATGGGTTTCCTGCAGGAAACTCACAGAATACTTTCCCTTTTGTAAAAAGGAGAGTACCTGGAACCTTCGAAACCCGTCCTTGCAGCCGTTAACATTTAGCGTACCGATGCTCAAAGCCATTGGTAGTCAAGTGTTTTTCTTCCAACAGGCGCTCAGGGTGTCATATCCTGAGAAGCCTTTACGTGCTCTCGCATCAATTTTTAAAAATTCCGGACACGAACATGTTCGTTTGTCCCGGAAAGTTTGGCCTTTCGGTTGGCCCTCATATATACTCTGAGAGTGGAGAATGACCGATGCATCCTTCCACCTCTCAAGGGCCAACCACACCTTCGTATCTCCGTGCCTGCAGAGGGTAGCGTCCAGGAAACTATCTAGGTCCCAGGCAGGGATAACGGGGGTTAAGGAGTCTACAGATTCCACGGTGCCAGAGGACTCCCCACTGAGCCCCAACTCCTCAGGCTCCTCTTTGAAGAATTTGAGACTCTCGCTCTTCTCTGCGGGGGCCTTTCTCAGCCTTAGATTGCATCTCCTCTTTGGTGTTTCCGCGAGGGGGTCCACTATGCTCTCCACATCCATCCCCGAGTTAGAAAGTTCAGGGGCAGCTGGTGGCGGTATGGTGGAGGCAGTGGTCTCCCGAGAGTCCTCGGGGGCCACATTGGCACACAGTGCCCTACTAGTTTCCTCTAACGCCATACATATGAATGGCATGCCACGGGTGTTCGCATCAGCTGCGGGAGGGCACTCACCAACTACGGGAGGGCACTCACTAACCACGGGAGGGCACCCACCATCTGCGGGAGGGCTCTCACCATCCGCAGGAGGGCTCTCACCATCCGCGGGAGGGCTCTCACCATCCGCGGGAGGGCCCTCACCATCCGCGGGAGGGCTCTCACCATCCGCGGGAGGGCTCTCACCGTCCGCGGGAGGGCTCTCACCATCCGCGGGAGGGCTCTCACCAACCATGGGGGGGCACTCATTAGCAAGGGCTACATAGGGAGGGTCTATCCCAGCGTTCACTCCCAATAAAGTGCCTGCCCAAAACTCTGCACTAAGAGGGTTCAGGTCAGACAACTCCCAGATGTAATCTGAAGTGCTCACCAAAACATCCTCCAAACCCTCATCCACGGGGGTCAGCCCTAACCCATCTCCTTCCTCTGGTGACGCAAACCGGGGCTTTTTATCACTACTGCACCGACACACTTTATTCGAGCAAATACCCGGTATGTACCTGGCAGATACCTGGAATGTGCCGCTCCTAACCTCTGACAAGCCCCGTTGCATTTGCCTTCCCAGCCTGGGTTCATGCCTGGCTGACGGGCGGCTGATCTGTTAAATGATAATGATTAGGATTTAATAGGCTGCAATGCTTCGCGTGTCTACCAGATGGCATAAATTCATGAATTGTAATGCAGTTTATATATATATACTGTGCAGTATTGCAGCCAGCGGGAATAAAATGCTTCAATCCCTGCTTGGAAAATAACTCAATGCACTCGGGCAGAAAACAGTCACAAACCTCAATACACCCGGGTATACCCGAATTCGTGGGACTAGTCAAGCTCGAATAAAGTGTGTCGCCAGTGTATGTGCGTCACCCAAAGGCGGTACAGCCGGAGGGGGATCTTGGCCGGCTCCGAAGATAGGTGCACTCGGCATGTCAAATTCACCGAAGCACAATTCTCCGGGGGACGCTCTCCAACCGAGAGGGGCGCTGGGAGGCTCCCCAACGTCCCCAGAGGCATCGGGTACCTCCAGCTGCATTCCTTCCAGAAATTCGAGGGGGGGGGGGGCTGTACATTTGTGGGATCCGGCTTACACTGGTTAATCCCAACCAGTGGGCCGGACAGGACCACCTTGTGCGGAACTGATTTTTCTTTCCGCTTCCGAGACTTCAGAGGGTAAACGTAATATGGTTCACCCTCCTCAACCTCCTCAATCACCCTCCTATTGGTTTTAGATTTGCTCTTCCTGGGGATTGATTTCCCAGGAGAGGGTGCCGCTGTCTCCATAGCAGGAGTTTCCTCCCGCTCCCCTTCACCCTGTACGGTGCTTACAATGGGGTTAGGGGGTTCTTGGGGGGGGGACAGCGGGGGGAGAGGTTCAGATGTCACTGTTTGAGTTTGGACAGTGACATCTTCTGTGGTCCCAGGGGGGACCTGGGCCCTCGAGATCTTTTCCTTCTCCCTCTGTTCTTTGGGGAGGGGTTCAGATGTCACTGTTTGAGATGGGGCAGTGACATCTTCTGCGGTCCCAGAGGGGGCCTGGCCTTCGAGGGCTTTTCCCTCTCCCTCTTTCTTTGGGGGAGAGGTGCAGATGTCACTGTCCGAGATGGGGCAGCGACATCTCCTATGGTCCCAGCGGGGGCCTGGGCCCCCGAGGGCTCCGCCACGGTGGGCGCAGCGGCACAGGGTGTTTTCTCCTGGGGGGAGACAGCAATAACAGAGGCTGGCCGCTCCAGGGCGACCCCCTCTCCTTCCTTCCGCTCTCTAGGGAGAGGTGCAGAAGTCACTGTTCCGGATGGGACAGCAACATCTCCTGCGGTCTCAGGAGGGACCTGGGGCCTTGAGGGCCCTGCTGTGGTGGGCACAGTGGTACCGGGTGTCTTGGCAGAGGGAGGGGCAGGTGCAGGAGTTGGGATGGGTCCTCTGTTCCCTTTGGGGCAACTCCTACGAGTGTGCCCCAGCTCCTTGCACAGATAACATCTAACCCCCTCCGTGCCATAAAACACAGTGTATGCTATGCCCTCGTAGGGCACCCTAAACGAACCCTCCACAGATTCAGTGCTCCCTGGCAGCAGCAGTTGTACCTGCCGCCTAAAAGAGAGTACATGCCTCAGCGCCCTATCTCTGCAGCCCAAAGATAATTTTATTATGGGGGACTTAATGTCTCCCAGGGCTTGCAGGTATGGTTTCATGAGGCTATCTGGGATGAAGGGGGGCACATTAGAACGAATGACCTTTGTGCCCAACCCCTCCATGGGATCTATAGGGATGTATTTCCCCCCTACACTGATGCCTTTCTGCACCAGGGTGTGAGTGGCAGCCAGCGTACGGAGGAAGAAAATGCCCCTCCCATACATTTTGCTGGCTGCCACCACAGCAGAGGGACCCACCACATCAGCCACAGCCCTCACATATATCTCCATGTTTAGGCCAGGTGACATTGGACACCTCACCCCAAGCTTCCTGCTCAGACAGGGCGTGGCCCCAGCATTGTTGTTGCTGGGGTCAACGCCTGCAACTGCCACATGCGCCCATGTTTGAACTGGGACTGCAGGGGTTACGCTGCTAACAGGTGCTGGGGGAGGCGTGGCCAGGGCACTGGAAGGACCAGGCCTAGGGCTGTGACTAAGGGTGTTGCTCCTAGGGGCCATAGTTTTTGGTGTTCTGTATCCGGGAATGGCCCCCGTTGCCGCAATTGTCCAATTCCCCTTTCCAGGCATGATAACAAATAAGCCTCTAAGTTAGGGGAGGGTATTGCTTAGGGAGAGAGGTATTGAGAGTAACTGTCCCTTTAAGAATCAATTTAAGAATCAATTAAGATATCTCTCTGCAAGGGGAAAAAAGCAGCTTTTAAAAACCTGCTGCAGTTTTAAATATTTTCCCCCTTATTAGTTACTCTCTCTCTGTTGTAATAAGCAAACACCACAATTTTTCAAGTCTTTAAAGAAAAGACACAGAGCTCAATTGCAAGTGAGAAAAGGAATCAGGCTTAAGAAAAACAAAAGAGTGAAATTGGAAGTTTAAACAACCAGTAAAAACCTCCAGTAGTGAGGGAGGAGAGAGGGGGTGAGACTGCAGTTTTCCAGCCAGCTAAACTGCAGCTATGCTGGGTTAAAACACTGCAGCCCCTGGGTGAAAACCAAAAACGGGTTTTAAGCCTGAAAATGCACCCCAAACCCTCTATAAAACTCCCAGTATACTCTCAGTATACTCCCGCACAGATCCACACCCAAAAATACCAAATAAAGAAAGAATAAAGCTGATTCCTTACCAAATGCCTGAGAGCTCTGCACACACACGCTTCTCAATGGAAGGAGAAGCTGCAGTATAATTGCACAAGCAGGTGATTCTTGATCGCAGGTTCAAGGGGGTCTATTTTGATCTGGTTTAAAACTGATTGGCCGGCAAAGCCGGCCAATTCAGTTGAACAGCAATTCTACTTGTTTCCAAGTAGTACAAAGAAAAACCAGTCAAACAAAAATATAAAGGGAACCAACAAGTGCACTATGAAAAGTGCACTTAAAAAAGAAGGGTTAACTCAAAATTACCCATGATGCGGGATACCGAGCAGAGCACCCCGCCTAACGCCCACTGGGAGGCAAACTCCGAAACCGTCCCAGCGGACTCGGCGTACGTGAACTCTGCCCGGATACGGGAGTGCAACAGCGCCCGGAACACTGCCACGACAAGCTTTCAATGACGTCACATCCTTTTTCCCCCCAAGCCTCTGTCACATGGTACTAGAGCCAATCAGAGTAGGGATGGAGTTCCCACGCTCTGATTGGCTAACATACCATGTGAGGGCGGCCATGTGTCTTTTCATGACGTCATCTTAAAGGCAATTGAAGCAAAGCGTGTATGCTGGTAAGCTGAGACGGAGCCTGCAGGAGACAGCAGCGATTTTATCCATCTCCGCGGTGCCGAGATCCGGATCCTGTGCAGCCACCGCGAGTCTGCTGACTGTCTCAGTGTGAGTGTCCGTTTCCCCTTGCCAGTGCCCAACCCTATGGTGGTTTCTATACAAATCTGTTGATAGGTTGTTTTCATGTTTGTTTTTTTCTTCCATGTTTTTTATATAAATTTTACTGTATTTGTATACTGTGCAGCTTAAGGTTTAGTCACCATTAGGTGTTCTCCTTGGAAGTACTTAGCCATTCAGCTGCACAGCTGTTCTGAGGTGGGGTTGGATCCCCTCAGTTTTTGTGTATTTTTAATAAATTACCTTCCACTAATCCCTGGTGCGCATTTGTGCATTTTTTATTATTTTACAGATGAAGATGGATTACAAATAGAAGACCCGTGGATTGATTTGGATTTTTAGTTTAATGTTTATTTTTTTAAGTTTTATTATTTTATGGTTTCCTGATCGTGGATTGGTTCGTGAGTAAGCTGCGCAACGGGAGTCGGTGGGGCCAAGTAATGGTAAGTGAACTAAAGAAATGTATTTTATTTAACTTGTTAATTTTTTCAAAAGGTTTTTTAACATGTGTATTTTTTTTTTTTTGTGGTATATCATTTCTTGCCACTGTATGTATGTATGTATGTATATATGTCTAGAGAGATATATACATACAGGGTAAGAAATGATGTTGTTTTAAAAGCTTGATTTGATGTGTTTTAAATTAATTTGTCTATGCTGCTATGCATTATTGTGAGTTTAAAGTATTTTAAAATTAGACAGATGTATTCCTTGGTATTGTATTGTGTGTTTGAGGGAGGTCAGCGATAGCCTTGGTTTTAAAGGTTGTATTTTGGTTGGTACTTATATTTTTTCACAGGCTAAATTGTTCTGCTCCAGGCGTGAATTAGTTAATTGTTTAATTGTTCGGGATGGAGTGTGAATTGTTTAGGGATGTAAATAATGATTGCTAATTGATTTTTGTTTACTTGGTTGATTCATTTGCAGAATGTATATGGTGCATAGATTTTATGCATCATTTATATTGGAATGTGAGGTGTTTCATTGGCTTTTCATTGGTTTGTGATGATATAGATTGTGAGATCAGTTAGGATTATTAAAGGAAATTGATTTCAATGTAGTGTTTATTTGTATATTGGTTCATCGTGTGTATATATACTGTGTATATATATATATATATATATAAAGCCACTGTAAATATTACTGTATGTTCATTTGCATGTCTTAGACAGGTCTGCAACCCTGTCTTTCCCCATTGTCACCCAGCATAGAGCGCTTCCACTGCAGCAAGGGATTCTGGGAAATGACGTGAAAATGAGCACTCAGTGCCACCTTTTGTCTCAAGCTCGTATTACACAAGCCAATCCTCAAGCCAATGCATGCTGTTTTAAACACAGCTTTTAAACAGAGGCTGGGATGAGATGCAAAGCCATTAGACCTACTCACATACATGTTTCAACCTTGATGGGTATCATCAGTGTGAGGCTGGTCTTAAAGGCAAGCAGGTTTGAGACTAGACTAGGTAATCACCACTGTCATTAAGGTTATGGTTGGTAAAAAAAGTGACAAAAACCCTCCACAGTAAAGCATAAAGCCACTGTAAATATTACTGTACTGCTGCGGCCGAGTTTATTCGAGCATTTGCCCGGTCTCGGCCGCAGCAGTAACCTGGCGCGCGCCGGAGGGTGCCCGGCGCGCGCCAAAGCCGCGGAGGAGCGCCCTCCGATCGGGGCTTTCTTCCTCCGCTCGCCGGGTCCGCCGGGTCCCCCGGAACCCCCTGCCGCCGTCCCCCACATCGCGGGACACCAGGGCTCCCTCGGGGAGCCCTGGACGTGCGTGCAGGGGGCGCAGGCTCCCGATGACGCGTTACCACTCTCTCGGTGACGCGCGGCACACCGAGAGAGTGGGGCTAGCAAGCCGGGACATGTCCCGGCTTGCGGTACTAGCCCTACTCGATTTAAACGTGTCGCCAGTGTATGTTCATTTGCATGTCTTAGACAGGTCTGCAACCCTGTCTTTCCCCATTGTCACCCAGCATAGAGCGCTTCCACTGCAGCAAGGGATTCTGGGAAATGACATGCAAATGAGCACTCAGTGCCACCTTTTGTCTCAAGCTCGTATTACACAAGCCAATCCTCAAGCCAATGCATGCTGTTTTAAACACAGCTTTTAAACAGAGGCTGGGATGAGATGCAAAGCCATTAGACCTACTCACATACATGTTTCAACCTTGATGGGTATCATCAGTGTGAGGCTGGTCTTAATGGCAAGCAGGTTTGAGACTAGACTAGGTAATCACCACTGTCATTAAGGTTATGGTGGGTAAAAAAAGTGACAAAAACCCTCCACAGTAAAGCATAAAGCCACTGTAAATATTACTGTATGTTCATTTGCATGTCTTAGACAGGTCTGCAACCCTGTCTTTCCCCATTGTCACCCAGCATAGAGCGCTTCCACTGCAGCAAGGGATTCTGGGAAATGACATGCAAATGAGCACTCAGTGCCACCTTTTGTCTCAAGCTCGTATTACACAAGCCAATCCTCAAGCCAATGCATGCTGTTTTAAACACAGCTTTTAAACAGAGGCTGGGATGAGATGCAAAGCCATTAGACCTACTCACATGCATGTTTCAACCTTGATGGGTATCATCAGTGTGAGGCTGTATATATATCTGTTTATATATACAGTATATATATATATATATAGTTGCATGATGAAGCCACTGTACAAATTCATGGGTGAAGGGTGGGTATCGGGCCTGTGTGGCTTAACCCCTTAATCACCTTTGCGGTTATTATCTGATAAGGTGTTTAAGGGGTTAATTGATATCTGAATGTACTTGCAATGTATTGGCTTTGTATTTGCTGTGTATGTTGTGGGCAAGACAAGGATGTTGCTGGCTACGGACACTTTGTATTGATGAGGTCAGTAGTACTAGTTAATGTTTTTAATAATGGGCAATTAATCTATTATCCATATCTGGATAATAGTTATTTTGCACATTATTGTACTGTAGGTGTTGGGGGGGGGTGTATGTATTGAATGTATAGGCCAGGTTTATTTTTTTTACATTCAGGGTTGGTTCCGTGGTTCTGCGTGGGACCTCTGGAGACCACCTGCGGGTATTCTCGGGTATCCCAAGGGTATCAGGCTGGTGGTTCCACGGGTGACACATGCGGGGATGACAATGTGTGGTCCCACTTCTGTGGGGGCACCGCCGACCCGTAGTCTGCGGGGATGACGATGTGTGGTCCCACTTCTGTGGAGGCACCGCCGACCCGTAGGTGCGGGGATGATGATGTGTGGTCCCACTTTTTTGGGGGCACCGCCGACCCGTAGTGAGCACCCGTGAGTTCCCCAGACCCCCGAGGGAACCACCCGAGGCCCCGCAGACACCTGTGGGTCTGACCCGGGGCTCCCAGACATCCGCGGGCCTACCGTGGGGACCCAATTGTGGCCCACGGTGTCCCAAGGAGACCACCTGGGGGCCATGGTGCTGGCAGGATCCACCAGCAGGCCTCCAGAACCTGTGTAAAAAGGGCTGCTGGTAAACTGTAGGTCTGTCCAGGTGCCCCGCAAGCCCACCGGGGACTCGCGTGGGGCTGCATTATGAACCCTGTATGTAAAAGGATAAATCTTGTATTTATGGGGGGGCACAGGGGGTGGGTAATGTATTTAATAAATATAATGCTGTTTATTGTGGGTCACTGTACTGTTTTTATTGTGGGTACTGGTGGTGGGGGGGGGGTGTTTCCCCAACGGTATGTGGGTAGGCCTCCCTTGTGGGTACTGGGTGGTTAGGCCTCACGGGGGGGGGGGGGGGTTAGTGTTTGAGGGTATGTAGGCATCCCGAGTGGTGGGTGAGGGTGGGTTAACAACTTAATGACTGTTGTTAATGAACCGCTATGGTGATTAAGGGGTTAGGGGACATTACTTTGTATGTTTTAATTTTTGTCTCTTTTTTGCAGCAGCGGAGGGGCCATGTGCAGGTGGGTAGTGGGTAGTGGGTGTGGGTGTGGTTATTTACACGGGATCCCCCTCCCCACATTTACATACAGTACACTGCACTCACAGAAAACACAGGCCAGGCAGATTTAACAGACACAATAGGGGGAGGGGGGTTTACATAGATTACAGTGAAGGCAGGGAAGCTTCAGACATAATAGGGGAGGGTTTTTTACATAGATTACAGTGAAGGCAGGAAGGTTTATAACACACATTAAAAATACGTATGTAATGTATTTATTGTTTATTCTGCCTTAACCCTTCATTGCCTTAGCGGCTATACGCTATGGTAATGAAGCAGCATTTCTGTATTTTTAATAAAATTGTGCAGGAGCAGGGGGTCCCCTGAGCATTAATTTCTGGCTCAGGGAACCCCCTGCTCACTGTACAATATTATTAAAATACAGAAATGCTGCTTCATTACCATAGCACATAGCCGCTAAGGTAAAGAACGATTCTTTATTGATGTGTGTGTTTTATTTATACTGTACATGTGCAGAGGGTCTCCGGAGCAGAACCGCTGTGGTTTTAGGTCCGGGGACCCCCTGCTCCCCGAGATAGAGGCCCCTTTAGGGGGTGCCGGTATCCCTCTGCTTGGTTTACAGGCCACGGTCACGTGATCGGGACCTTTAAACGCAGAGGGATACCGGCACCTCATAAAGGGGGCTGTATCTCGGGGAGCAGGGGGTCTCCCGACCTGAAACCAATGCGGTTCAGCTCCGGAGACTCCCTGCACATCTACACTATAAATAAAAATGTATTTCAAATGTATTTATTTATGGTCATTTATTTATTTATTTATTTAGATTTATTTATTTATTTTTTGGCGGCTGCTGTGTGTGAGTTTTTTTTATTGTGGGTTGCGGGAGTGGGTGAAGGGGGTATTAGCCCCAACGGTGGTTGTCTAGGGCTTGCGGGGGTAGCGGGAGGGCTTAACCCCTTCATGACCGTAGCGGTATTAACTGCTACAGTCGTGAAGGGGTTAAGTGCACCCGCAACCCCCCCGCAAGTCCTAAACTCACACCAAGGGCCAAATACCCCCTTCACCCACCCCCGCTACCCACAATAAAGCAGGCACGGTGGGTTAACCCCTTCATTGCCTTAGCGGCTATATGCTATGGTAATGAAGCAGCATTTCTGTATTTTTATTAAAATTGTGCAGGAGCAGGGGGTCCCCTGAGCATTAATTTCTGGCTCAGGGAACCCCCTGCTCACTGTACAATATTATTAAAAATACAGAAATGCTGCTTCGTTACCGTAGCACATAGCCGCTAAGGTAAGGAACGAGTGTTTATTTATATATGTTTTTTATTCATACTGTAGATGTGCAGAGGGTCTCCGGAGCAGAACCGCTGTGGTTTTAGGTCCGCGGACCCCCTGCTCCCCGAGATACAGGCCCCTTTAGGGGGTGCCGGTATCCTCTGCTTGGTTTACAGGTCGCGGTCACGTGATCGGGACCTTGAAACGCAGAGGGATACCGGCACCTCATAAAGGGAGCTGTATCTCGGGGAGCAGGGGGTCCCCCGACCTGAAACCAACGCGGTTCAGCTCCGGAGACCCCCTGCACATGTACACTATGAATAAAAATGTACAGTACTGTATGTTAGGGGTTATAGGGGACGGCGGACGGCTTTAAAAACAACAGCTCGCAAACGCCCCCATGCGTTTTTACACGGCATTGCAGTATTGCA
The DNA here is from genome assembly GCF_040206685.1 of Ascaphus truei. Classification (NCBI taxonomy): domain Eukaryota; kingdom Metazoa; phylum Chordata; class Amphibia; order Anura; family Ascaphidae; genus Ascaphus; species Ascaphus truei. The sequence continues at coordinate 234,744,345 of NC_134487.1, read as the reverse complement.
GCCAGCGGGAATAAAATCCTTAAATCACAGCCGCGAATATAACGCTATATACCCCGGGAGAAAACGACACAAAACCGCACATCACCGGGATCCTCTGAAATTCGCGGAGCTAGCCAAGTAAGAATAAAGTTGGTCGCCAGTGTAGATTACAACCGGGAAATTACAGACCTGTAAACCTGTAAGCAATAGTAGGGAAACTACTTGAAGGTTTAATATGGGATAATATTCAGGAATACCTAAAGGAAAACAAAATTATTAGTAATAGTCAGCATGGATTTATGAAGGATAGATCTTGCCAAACTAACCTTATTTGTTTCTTTGAGGAGGTAAGTAGGAATTTAGACCAGGGTAATGCAGTTGATGTGGTCTACTTAGATTTTGCAAAAGCTTTTGATACGGTTTCACACAAGAGGTTGGTGTACAAAATAAAGAAAATTTGACTCAGTAATAATATATGCACCTGGATTGAAAACTGGTTAAAGGACAGACAACAGAGGGTTGTCATAAAAGGAACTTTTTCAGGTTGGGCTAATGTCATGAGTGGAGTACCTCAGGGATCCATACTGGGACCCCTGCTTTTTTTTTTTTCAACTTGTAATTTTTTATTATTTTGAAAGCACAGCCAAGATACAGCTTATAAACAGTACTGCGCCATGCGATATCAATAACATATGTGTATCTTAGCGAAACGCAAGCATTATTCGAAGTTCAACAGGGTGGTATAAACATAAAGATATACGACAAATATTACATAGTATATATTAAATAATATAAGACATTGGAACGGGGGTAGGGGGAAGCAGGGAGGGGCGGGGGAGGGAAGGGGGGGGGGCCATGGACTCATGCTAAGTCTGTGGTTCCAGAATTCGTCAATCCGTGTTGGTGGAGGGCGAGAGTAGTGTATTGCTTATATATTGATCAGTAATCTCTAATAGCCCTCCAGGCAGTAGACTCTCGTTAGCAACCGCATTATAGGAGAACGCATCTACTAATTATTAAAGCAGTATTGTGGATCTTTCCACCCCTGGGATGTCTGTCTGTTCCAGCCAAGGCGTCCAGACTTTTAGGAAATTTTCGCCAGTGTCATTAACTAAACTCGTTAATTTTTCCATCTGGCATACAAACCAAATCCTGTTCCGAATCTTGGGGATTATAGGAATTTCATTCTGCTTCCATAATGCTGCGATCTCGCAACTCACAGCTATAGCAAAATGAGCTATTAGCTTGAGTTCTGTTTTTGTGATACTCCGAACGGCTCTGCCTAATAAGAAGAGTCCGGGATCAAATGGAATTTCTATGTCCAATATACGTTGCAGCCAATCTTTGATCTTTTCCCACAGCGGGATTAACCGGGGGCAAGACCACAGCATATGTAACAGATCAGCGGATTCTCCACATTGGAGAAACTTCCTTCGTTACTTTTGAATAAAAAGTGTGTTTGTCAGGATGTTGATATTGTGCAATGATTCCATTTTGGGATCACATCTTGACATCAAACCACGGTTTATTTATAGGAGAGCCAAAAATATTAAAAACTTGTTAGCACCTAGTGATGTTTTTATAAGTAAGAGCAATACAACATCGCAAAAGAACTGGCTAGGGCCTAAACCAAAAGGCAACTATATCTGTGGTAACTGCTCGATCTGTAAATATCAACATCCTGACAAACACACTTTTTATTCAAAAGTAACGAAGGAAGTTTTTAAAATTGATGACTTTATTTTATGTACCTCTACACATATTGTATACCTATTGGAATGTGCGTGTGGGTATCAATATGTAGGCAGAACCAAACGCAGCCTTAAAGTTCGGATTCAGGAACATGTCAGAAATATTAAAAATGGTTTTGAAAAACATAGTGTATCTAGACACTTCCTGATACACCATAATAAAGATCCGTCAAGTCTCACTTTTAAGGGGATTCAGATGATTCCTGTAAATAGAAGAGGAGGGGACAGAGTTAAAACATTGTCTTCGAAAGAGACATATTGGATACATAAGTTAGATACTATGTCCCCTAAGGGGTTAAATGAGGATGTGGATATTTGGGCACTTTATTGAATCTTTAGCTTACCACCCCTCTGTACATAGGGTATGTAATATGTATCTTTATATCTCTGCTTTCTTTGCTTTATTTCACGCTTTTTTCTAGTTAAATCTTTTTATGCAAGTAATGATGGTGTCTATTTTAAGTCAACTAATATTGTGTTTCTTTTATTCCAGCATGTTTTTAATTATTTATGCTAGGTTTTGTCTATATGTAAGTTTATATTAAATAGGTATTGTTTGGTCCTTGTTGTCAATAAAGTTGTTGTTTTAAAAAGTAAACTATACATCTTCCCTATCACATTGACCATTACCTATTATAGATGATTGGTCTATTCCTAATTGGTTGACCAATAAGGTATCTATGTGAGGTATATAAGACCTCTGGGTAATGGCCTAATTATTCCCTGAAGAAGTAGTTAATTCTACGAAACGCGTTGGATGTAACACTCTATTGCCTTATATCTGCCTATATTGGCCTTTGTCTATACACTGGCCTGTCCTGTTTTTATTTCATCCTGTGTGCTGTTTTGGACACTTGTGAGAGACTTTGTAAGACAGTTCAAACTTCCCTATTGAATCCACCACTGCTGTGGAGACAGTGACGTCACTACACAGCGTCCCGCGACGGAGCGGCATCGTGGCACGCTGAGGGCACCCCAGTGAGCTGCGGTCCTACCTCTGTGCAGAGGATATACCTGCTGAGGTATAGGAGCAGCTCCATATCGGCCAGGAAGCCGGAGCGATTTCAACGAGCCCCAATACCAGCTGCTGAACCTGGCTGCATGAAGGGAAATCCCCTTGGGAGTGAAAGACTGACGTCCTGCCCCAGAATCAACCGAGCTGCATCAGCAGAGGGAAACAAGCACCTGAATCTACAGCTAACAGCTGCCGAGTGGTAAACAGTGTGATACACACTACATGCCTTTTACCAATCTCTTTCATGTACGCAGATATATTACCCCCTTTTTAATTTGATAATATATTGTTGAATTTGCTTCACTATTTGGCGTTGTGCGCTGTTTTCTTTTGTTTCCATTCTCTTAGTGTGTGTGGGGTGCTTGAGCCACCCCTGCGTTTACAGCTGCAGACGCCCTTATCCCCAACACGGTTATGTGGCATTTATTATTTAATGCATAATTATCTCACGGTGGGATTTGTGGTTTAACTTTTTATTAATTTTTCATCACTTATTTGATGGTATAGTCACTGCACTGTGTATACTTCTACATTTATACTTAATAGGTAGTTAGGTAGTAGCGCACAGTTTTGTTTTTTGTTTTTACTGTCAAGAGGGGATATGATAACTATATACAAATATATTCGGGGACAATACAAGGAGCTTTCAAAAGAACTATTCATCCCATGGGCAGTATTAAGGACTCGGGCCATCCCTTAAGGTTGGATGAAAGGAAATTTCACCAGCAACAAAGGAAAGGGTTCTTTACAGTAAGGGCAGTTAAAATGTGGAATTCATTACCCATGGAGACTGTGATGGCAGATACAATAGATTTGTTCAAAAAAAGGTTGGACATCTTTTTAGATGGGAAAGGTATACAGGGATATACCAAATAAGTAAACATGGGTGGGATGTTGATCCAGGGATTAATCCGATTGCCAATTCTTGGAGTCAGGAAGGAATTAATTTTTCCCCTTAAAGCTGCAGTTCAGTCAATATCCTGCATGTGTGGGTTTTTTAATAAATCAGTTCTGTAGTAAGAAATAATACTTTTAGCATTTTCTGTTTTTAAAAAAACAACTTTGAAAGACCAATTTTCTTGTGTTCTATTTTAACAGCCATTTGCTAAGGCACTGCCCCTTCATGTCCTGTCACAAACTCTGGCACACCCCTTTGTCAGCACTGCCCTCCCTCTCTCTAAACGTGCACTAGCATCTGGTCACATGATCTTCCTCATAGAGTACATTCAAGGAAGCTGGAGAAAAGGGATCAGCCATGCATAGCATCTCGGATAGGCGATTTCAAACTTATTACAGTGTTTATTCCATTCATTGCACGTGTATATAATGTAAAATTGTAATAATTCCATTTATAGCAAACGTGTATATGTGAATATTATTTAGATGTATATGTATGTTACTGAAATGTGGAGTGAGTGTGTAGGTAAATACACACAATACACTTCCACTGTATATATATATATATATATATATATATATATATATATATATGTATGTATGTATGTGTATATATATATATATATATATATATATGTATATGTGAAGTTATGTGAGTAAAAAAGTGACAAAAACCCTCCATAGCAAGGCAAATAGCAAATGGAAATATTACTGTATGCTCATTTGTATGTATATATATATTTATATACACACTTCAAATACGGATAGTGATTCACGTAAATGATATATATATATATTCACTTTCTGGGAGTATAAGAGTGACTGTCCTGTTGTTCCTTTTTTTGTATCCATCATTGAATGGTATGCACCCTCTCTTTACGTTTATTTTATACTAGCTGAGAGACCCGGCGTTGCCCGGGATGTAA
>NC_134487.1:234619777-234734777 GCF_040206685.1 Ascaphus truei | reverse complement strand
CTTTTCCTTGCCTGGATGGTGGTGGTGGCGGAAGCAGAGGAGGATGGCGGCTACAGAGGAGGGTGGTGGTGGGTACCCCAGCAGTCTGTCCTGGACATCAATCATAACTTTCGGTGTCTGCCACCAGGACAGAACACCCCCGATCCAGGTGTGGAGGTGGTGTGTGTGATAAAGGGGGAGAGAGATAATGGGGAGAGTCTGTGTGTGAGATAATGGGGAGAGTCTGTGTGTGAGAAAATGGGTGATAGGGAGGAGAGATTTTGTGTTGTTAGGAAATTGAAATAAATCCTTAATACAGCATAAATAAGGACGCTATTAAACAAAATATCATTATAATATTTATTTTTAGGTGATTTGTTTTCGAAATAATTTTGGAATGTGTCTCGGTTTCTACTTTTGAAAATCTGGTCACCCTAGTTATAAACTATATTGTAAACTTGTAAAGGTGGGATCTGGAACTGCTTCACAGGTTTTTCACTAGTTGGAGACAGTTTTAAGGGATATTTAAAATTATTAGTTGTATATGATGTACAGGCGGTCCGCGTTTATCCAACGGAATCTATTCTGGAAAGTAGCGTTGGATAGTGAAAGTGTTGCAAAGTGAGTTTAATATTTATCAGCGGTGGCGAGCAGTGAATAAGGCATTCCGGCATCGGAAAATGGCACCATAGTATTGGTTTGTAACGCGTCAGATATGCCGTCTGTCGTAAAATGAAACTACGGATAGCGAGGATCACCTGTATTTATTGTTTTTGCTATAATAGGGGAGCATAATGTATAGTCGGTAAACTAGTTATGTGCACCCGTTTAAGAAAAAATATTTAAAATCAATTTTATCACTCAATTTTTTTCTAATGATAAAAAGCCTTATTGTGGTCTTTTTCTTGTCTCTGCTTGGGTCCTGCCTTACCTTCCATGTTGAGGCCAGTGGCACTTCTTACCACAAGACAGGCCACGTAGTAAGTCCATAATCAGTTATTTAATTTACTTTTAAGTATTCTGACACTCATGCATAATTATATGTTATCTTTTGTTTAATACTAGGGTAAAATAAAGTTTTGATCATTTTAATATGACATTTATATTTGTAAGATTGTATAACCTCACTGCAATGATTCCCAACCTTTTTTGTTTGGAGAAACCCTTTAAGTATTTCGTAAAATTTCGGGGAACCCCTATCTGGATGACACATGTTCGATAAGGGTAAATCACAAAATAGTAATAAATAAAAATTAACTCGTACTTTTGAATAAACAATGTGTATATATTTTGTAATGATTTTGGTTTAAACATCACCCCCCCCCCTGCATCTCACATCACCCCCACCTCTGCATCTCACATCACCACCCCCTGCATCTCACATAACCCCCCAATCGATCGAACTCTCTCTCTCCCTCCTACTCCTCTAACCCTCCTCTCTCCTCTCCCTCCTCCTCTCTCTCTCTCCTCCCTTCATCTCCTCCTCTCTCCCCTGTCCCTCCCCTCTCGGTCCTTCTCTCTCCTCTCCCTCCTCTCTCCCTCTCTCCCTCCTCCTCTCCCCCTTCCCTCCATCTCTCTCCTCTTTCCCTCCTCTTTCCCTCCTCTTTCCTCTTCCCCTCTCTCCCTCCTCCTCCATCCTCTTCTCCTCTCTCCTTCCTCCTCCATCCTCTTCTCTCCCTCCTCCTCTCTATCCTCTTCTCTCCTCCTCTCTCCTTTCTCTCTCCTCCTCACACAAGCACACTCTCTCCCTCCTCCTCACACACACTCTCTCCCTCCTCCTCACACACACTCTCTCCCTCCTCCTCACACACACTCTCTCCCTCCTCCTCACACACACTCTCTCTGCCTCCTCACACACACTCTCTCTTTCTCTCACACACACTGTAACACACACACACACACACACACACACACACACACACACACACACACACACACACACACACTGTAACACACTGTAACACACACACACACACACACACACACTGTAACACACTGTAACACACACACACACAAAGTCACACACTGTAACACACACACACATAAAGTCACACACTGCCACATTATCACACACATTGCCACACTGACTTTAAGCCAGAAGGGACGGAGACATCGTATCAGAATTATAAGGAATGTAACAACAATTGCAAAAGAGCAATCAAATTAGCAAAAATGGATAATGAAAAAAGGATTGCAATAGAAAGTAAGGTCAACCCTAAAAAGTTCTTTAAGTATCTTAATAACAAAAAAATGAGAAAAGAAAATATAGGACCCTTTCAGTGTGAGATGGGTAGGCAGATTATTGGAGATAAGGAAAAAGTAGAGGTATTAAACAAATTATTTGCCACTGTGTTAACTAGGGAGGAATCAAGTTCAATAGTAGTGCCGCAGGAGGAAGCCACAACCTCCATATTAATGAACAATTGGTTCACTGAGGAAGAAGTTCATAAGCAACTTGAAAAAATTAAAGTAAATAAGGCACCTGGCCCCGATGGCATACATCCAAGAGTTCTCAAGGAGTTAAGCTCAGTAATAGCCAAACCATTATATTTAATATTCAAGGACTCCATTTCCACAGGCTCAGTACCACAAGATTGGCGTAAAGCTAGGGTGACCAGATGTCCCGGTTTTGCCGGGACAGTCCAGTTTTTTTCAATGCTGTCCCGGTTTCCGGTCCGTCCTGGAAATGTCCCAGATTTTCTCTCTGGTCCCCTTTTTAGCCTGTCAGCGGCGGTGCACGGGAGGGCTGCGCGGAGGAGGAGGATGCGGCAGCCCGGCCAGTGAGTATTTTCTGCCGCAGGGGATTGGATGGAGGATGCGGGGGCGGGGCTTTGAATGCCGGGCCGCAGGGGATTGGCTGAAGGTAGGATGCGGGGGCGGGACTTTACCAAAAAAAGCAGTCGCAGGGATGACCGCCTGGCTGCCCGCTCTCCCCGGCACTCCAGCCCTTCCCCGGCACTCCAGCCCTTCCCTGGCTCTCCCTCCACCCAGCACTCCGGCCCTCCCCCCAGCACTCCGGCCCTCAGTCACCGGTTCTCCCTTCGGTTCTAGCACTCCCCCTGGTCCCCGGCTCTCCCCCACGTCCCGGCACTCTGGCCCTCCCCCCAGCACTCCGGCCCTCCCCCTCGGTCCTCCTTCTGGTCCCGGCACTCCGGCCCTCCCCCCCGGTCCCCGGCTCTCCCTCCAGACTGGCACCCCAGCCACTCGCAAGCAGTGCGGCACCTCCGGTGCCTACTGTTAGTGAGCGCGTGCCATAGCTTGCCGCCTCCTACATGAACCCGCCTCCGCAGCCGCCTCTGCCGAACCACAGCCGTCTGAGGTAGGTATATGGGGGGAGATGCAGGGTGAAAGAGACATGGGAGATGCAGGGAGGGAGACAGAGAGATGGGAGATGCAGGGGGGAGAGAGAGAGATGGGAGATGCAGGGGGGGAGAGTGAGAGAGATGGGAGATACAGGGGGGGAGAGTGAGAGAGATGGGAGATGCAGGGGGGGAGAAAGAGAGATGGTAGATGCAGGAGGGAGAGAGAGATGGGAGATGCACGGGGGAGAGAGAGAGATGGGAGATGCAGGGGGGAGAGAGAGATGGGAGATGCAGGGGGGGAGAGAGAGAGTTATACCATGAATCCACCCCTTATCCAATAATTTCATTATTATTATATACCTGCATTGAGACCACTTCCCTTGTTGCACCTGGACAGTGGCTGTATACTCGCCTAGATACATCTACATGATTGTTTTAGCATTGGAATATTGGAGGTAATTCTCAATCTTTTTTCTTTTTATTTTTGGGGTTTATTATAAACATTTATAAGTATGTAAAAAAGTTTTGTACACTGTATGAAAACAACAGTATACTGTTTAAGGTTTTGTATAAAGCTCACAGATATTCTATACTAATCAATAAAAATGCACTGCCACTAAATTCAGCAATGTGCAAGCATCGTTACAAAAAGCGATGCTGTAGTATCCATCGAAATCCCTCCATTTGCCGTTCTCCGCCTGATGACGTTTCTTTTCTGAGGAAAAATAAAAAAAAATAAAAGTATTACTGGTATCGTACTGTACAGTATGTTATATTTTTCCATTATTGCTGCTGAGAAGATTGTTCTATTGTTCAAAATGTATACCCTAATGTACCATATACCATAATGTTTTAACTCAAAAAAACAAAAAAAAGTTGAATATTATTTAAATAGTTTTATTGTTTAATTGTGCAATCTATCTATATATTTGTCAAACCGTCGTCTGTGTCTGTGTCTGTCTGTGTCTGTATGTGTCTCCCTGTGTCCCTAGAGGAAATCGCATTGGACCTTTGGCCTGTCACTCCGCCTCAGGCCAATGAGATGGCTCCCTTGGCCCGTCCGTCCCCGCACACCTCTCATTGGCCTGAGGCGGAGTGACGGGCCAAAGGTCACACACACACTCACACACACACACTCACACACCCCCCCAAGCTCACACCCCGGCGCCGCTACAGTCAGCGGGGGAGCGGAGTGAGCGCCCGGGACACAGCGGGGGAGTGGCCACAACACGCTGCCTCCCGCCTCACATCCACGTGGGAGCGGCTGGACGGGTGAGGGAGCGCCCGGACGGGTGAGGCAGCGGCCGGACGGGTGAGTGATCGAGCAGGCGGACGGGTGAGTGAGCAAGCAGCCGGACGGGTGAGTGAGCGAGCAGGCGGACGGGTGATGGAGCGGCCGGATGGGTGAGTGAGCGAGCAGTGGACAGGTGAGGGAGCGAACAGGCAGAATGTATACCTGGAGACAGTCGACGCGGACGAATACGTGGTGCTCGGGGGTGATTTTAACTGTACCCTCGAGGCTCGGAAAGACCGGAATGGTCCGGAGCCACACCCATGTTCTGCGTCGGCCTTGCGGGAGGTCATCACCCGCTACTCATTGGTAGACGTCTGGCGAGAACAACATCCTGAGGCATCTACTGAGTTCACCCATGTTAGGGTGTTTAGGGGTGAACGGATGTCCTGGTCCCGGATCGACAGGCTGTATATTTCCAGCCACAGCCTGTCACGAGCCCAGTCCAGTGCCATTAGGCTGGCGCCGTTTTCAGACCACAATTGTGCGTCCGTGACGGTGACGCTGCTACCTGCAGCACCCTCGGCCGCATATTGGCACTTCAACAATACGTTGTTGGAGGACAAGGGGTTTGCGACGACGGTCCGAGACTTTTGGATGGCCTGGAGAGGTTGCAGGTCAGACTTTGCCAAGTTAGAGCAGTGGTGGGACGTGGGCAAGGTTCATCTGCGTCTCGTGTGTCAGGAGTACACAAAAGGTGCCAGCGGGCGGCGCGATGCTGAGATCGAGGCCCTCAGGGAGGAGGTGCTCGATCTCGAGAAGCGGCTGTCTGTGAAAGGAGACCAATACCTGCAGAGTATGTACGTGGAGAGGAAGTGCGCTCTCCGGGACTTGGAAGATCGGAGAGCTCGGGGGGCGTATGTGCGATCCCGCATCAGTTTCCTTCGAGAGATGGATCGCGGGTCGCGCCTCTTCTACGCGCTGGAGAAAAAGAGGGGAAACCGTAGACATATCACATGCCTGTTGGCAGAGGACGGTACCCCTCTGACTGACCCGGAGAGCATCCGGGACAGAACCCGGAGATTCTATGTAGATCTTTTCTCTCTGGAGTCCATCCAGCCAGATAAATGCAGGGTCTTATGGGAGGGGCTTCCCACGGTCGGTGGGGATGGAAGGGAGCGGCTTGAGTTACCTTTGACTCTGGCCGAGCTCTCTGAAGCCCTCAGTCTCATGTCCTGTGGAAAAGCGCCGGGGCTAGACGGGCTGACTGTGGAGTTCTTCCGTTTTTTCTGGGAGATGCTGGGACCTGATTTCACCGAGGTCCTAGCTGAAGCCCTTGAGATCGGTGAGATGCCACTTTCGTGTCGGCGGGCAATACTGTCTTTGCTGCCGAAGAAGGGGGATCTCCGTCAGATCTCTAATTGGCGACCGGTCTCACTGCTCAGCACGGACTATAAGATCGTAGCCAAAGCGCTTTCGCTGAGGCTCAAGTCCGTGCTGGCAGAGGTGATTCACCCCGACCAGTCCTATACTGTCCCGGGCCGGAGCATTCATGACAACATTTTTCTGGTCCGGGACCTGATGCACTACGCGCAGAGGACTGGTCTATCACTCGCCTTCCTGTCCCTAGATCAGGAGAAGGCGTTTGACAGAGTGGATCACCGTTACCTTATGCAGACCCTGTGGGCGTTTGGCTTCGGCCCACAATTTGTGGGCTTTCTCCAGATGCTGTACGCCTCTGCAGAGTGTCTGGTGAAGATCAACTGGTCCCTGACGGCACCTTTTGTGTTTGGTCGGGGAGTACGTCAAGGGTGCCCCCTGTCTGGGCAACTGTACGCGCTGGCCATTGAGCCCTTCCTCTGCCTACTGAGGAGGAGGCTCACCGGGCTGGTGCTGCGGGAGCCCGACATGCGGGTAGTCCTGTCGGCTTATGCCGATGACGTGCTCCTCGTGGCCCAGGACCTAATTGATCTAGAGCGGGCACAAGCATGCCAAGAGGTCTACACCGCGGCCTCTTCTGCTCGGATCAACTGGTCCAAGTGCTCCGGCATTTTGGTGGGTCCCTTACAGGTAGACTTTTTGCCCCCCACATTTCGTAATATCTCGTGGGAGAGCGGTACTCTCAAATATCTGGGAGTCTACCTGTCTGCTGCGGAAGACCCAGCCCCAGAAAACTTCAGTGATCTTGAAGAACGAGTCATTGCTCGTCTGGGGTCATGGGTGTATCTGTCGAGAATGCTTTCCCTTAGGGGAAGAACCCTGGTGATCAACAGCTGGTGGCCAGTCAGCTTTGGCACCGGCTGATAACCATGGGTCCGCCCCCAGAATTTATCAACAAGATCCAGAGGAAGTTGATGGATTTTCTCTGGATGGGGAAGCATTGGGTCTCTGCGGGAGTTGCGTGTCTCCCTTTGGGGGAGGGTGGACAGGGAGTGGTGTGTGTCCGCTCCCAGTTACACACTTTCCGCCTCCAATACCTGCAGAGATACCTATTCGCAGATCCGTCTCCGCAGTGGTGCCAGCTGGCGACCAGTTTCTTTCGCCTACTGCGCAATCTGAGGTATGACCGGCAACTGTTTATCATCAGGCCCGAGGGTTTAGGTAGAAACCTCTCGGAGCTGCCGGCATACTACCGGGACTTGTTAAAGGCCTGGAAACTGGTCTCCGCGACCAGGAAGGAACAGGCGGCGGGGGTTGATTTCCTCGCCGAGCCCCTGCTGTATAATCCGGCAGTGGGGGCTCGGATGTTGGATTCACCCTCTATTTGCCGCCGGCTAATCCTGGCGCAGGTGACCAGAGTCGGGGATCTCTTGGACTATGAGCGGCGAGACTGGGTAAGCGCAGAGGTGCTTGCGCCCCGTATGGGTATGAGGAAAATGGAAGGTATACGGCGCTACTGCGCATGTCCGAAAAAAGCTCCCAGAATTCTCTTCAATCAACTTTATTGAACACACACAGGGCTACACCAGCGTCTAAATTTATCCTAACATTCTAAAGTTATATAATATTAGATAAATACTTACCTTAGCTAATGCTCCACACTAACAACCTTCCCCTTCAGTCGCACATTGCTTGTCCGTTCACACATTTGAATGCACTATGCCGGTTAGCATTTAATTTAATTTATCTAATATTATATAACTTTAGAATGTTAGTAATAACAACCCGACATATGGAATCGTGCAACCATCCCAGTATGCATGGGACCCGATATCAACAAACAGGACAGGTTTTAGCATAACAATCAGACAACACACATATTTGTTTGGATAAATTTATTACCATCTGAATCAGGAGTTAGCCAATACATACCCTTACACAATGCTCCATATTAACAACCCTCCCCTTTAGTCCCACTTAGCTTGCCTCACATACAATCGTATGGACAATGTCGATTAGTCCTAAAAAGCAAAACAATGAGTTATGGACACATGTTAGTATCCACGCCCTAGGACATGCGTGTAGCTAATTGGTTAAGACTCCACCTATCATAGGCAGTGAGCCCAACCAGATACTCCTCTGTGAGTATAAAACATTCACCGACGGGGACATGTTCTTATCCCTCCTCCCCTGAAGAAACGTGGTGAACACGTGAAACGTTGCGTCGGGAACGTAGGGCGTCACTTTCGTGACGTCACTCCAAGTGGCGGCATCCTATCGGGTTCGGATACGAGCAGGCTTGTATATTGTGGCAGTGTTGGTTACTGATTTGTACCAACATACATCTCTATTTGTGAGGGATTCCTCCATGCAATTTTGGTTGTGTCTCTAGGATAGTGGCTTATGGTTGGCCCTATCGGCTATTGTGGTCACATTACTGTACATGCGGTGGTACTGGGGTACTCCCTACATATGCAAGAAGCAATTGGTTATCATTGTAGCAGTCTATTATATCGCTGTTAGCTGCAAAGATAAGAAATACCTAATTTTGCATTTAACTCATAGCTGCAATTCAAACACCTGTATGATATAATGGAGTGATAATCTAGCTTCAATCCAACAATTGATTTTGTAACAGCATTGCATTGAAGTACTCTCTGATAGAGGTATAACATGAGAGATCTTGACCTGTTATTCTGATATGTACTCTGCCACTTAGGTTTATGTGAATAACCACTTATGCAATAGCATATTTTCAGATCACAAGCCACAATATCACACTAGCCTAATTTGATAGGCGTTGTATATATTATCAATACCTATATGCACGTAGCCATACTACATTAGTAGATGATTATTGGATGTCACATGAGAATATAGAGGCATACAATTACTATTGCTCTATATAAGGACTACTTACTCATTAGCCACACAGCATGGGGATTTTAACAATGTATATGTGTTTTTAACATTTTCTATGTAGAATTAATAAAATTTTATTATTTTTGATTTCCGCGGTGATACTGGGCAACTTACCAGTTTTTTGTAGTAATGACTACAGGGCGATTTTCAGTCCACTTTAGACTTTCCAGGATTGAGTGCTCAATAGAGGGGGAACCATATAGATATGTGAACTAAGATTAATCTGTCCTCGTTTGTTGTTTTATAGTTAGGGAAAGTGTCCTACCCAGATAGGTTCGCAGCAATGACCATGATGAATCAACTTAATCGGATTCGAGGAAGCTTATGCCCAAAATGGATTACCTAGATAGGAACTTTAGGGTATCGTCAAATTGGCCAAATCGGAAGATCTGTAGCTAACTTAGACTCAGTCTGCCCAGTGGTGGCAGTTAGTGTACAGTACCGGGCTAGTGATCCAGAAGAAATAGGATGTCGGCCAAAGCCCGCAAGGGCTCACTAGTAATGGGATATGTCGGATGCTATACAGAAGAGGAATGATTCATCTAACCCAAAGGGAAACAAGCCTAAGAACCTACCTAGCATATTAAGATGAGGGCACCTAGAGAAGAAGCAAATAGTACAATCACTGTAAAAATATCAGTAAATGTGAATAGTGAAGTGTAGCTAAAAATAAAGAGCATTATCCACAGCTGTTAATAGAGCTCCTGTTTGTACTATAAAAGTTTCTGGTCACCCATCATTATACCATTGGCATTTCTACGCCCAGCCTACGGGATCAGAGCACCCTGACAAGGTATAAGAGACTGAGCAAAGCCATGTACATAGTCACCTGATGTAAACCCTTTAATAGCCGGGCAAGGAGAGGTACAGTGCTTTGGTTAAATAGTTTGTTGTTCGATTGATTTTCACCTAGCAAGCACTTGCTAACTTTTTGACCTGAATTGAATTGATGTTTGGATCCCTGTTGGATGAAAAGATTGTAACCTCATTACCCTGTACTACTTTGAATACAGTCTGTCAGGACACTATGATGTATGGGGGATATACAGCTGCGACAGCCTTTATTCTAAATCAGCAGAAGCCGCGGCGCTCTGATAACCGCGGCCAGACGCGCTCTGTTTTCTTATTTTTCTGAGCGGTTTTCGTTATGTTAGCGCTCACTTTTTTAGCGTTGTCGGCTATACTGCAATACCGTCTAGAAACTCAGGTTGGCGATAGCGAGCTGTTGTCTTAAAAGTCTAATAGCAATTCAACCTGCCGTACATTTCTGCAAGTCTGTGTGTGCGTGCGCAGTTATTGTTCTGTAAATTGGAAGATTTATATTTGAAGCAGAGATTAATTAACGTTCCGACTTCATACAGTATACAGTAGTAGTACTGTATGAGGCGCCTTAGGGAAAAGAAGAACAGTATTACAAAAATATTACGTTGCGTCTTCTTCCGAAAATAACATTATCACATTTCTATATGTATTATTTATTAATCAAAACATTTACTAGGCTTGCTCTTCTTTTCATACTGTTTTTAATTTATGCGCATGCGTGTATGTCTCATTTGAACATTGTTGAAACGCATAGGCGTGTTACAGTATCACATTTCTGTGCATTAAACATTATGATGACCTTTTGAAAATATTTATTTGAACTGATAATCCATCATACAGCACTCTCCCCCTCGCGCCCGCACACACACAAGGCTCAAGGATTTCAACTTCTTATCTACACCTCTCCCACACTATTCATTTGTAATGGGTGGCTTCCTGGCTTGAATCTTCCTGAGCGTGGCATCACATTCCTGCGCATGCGTGTATTACTTCCCATTCAATTAGAAGTTCAAGTTTTAAAAAAAATATATATATATATTTTTGGTTATCAACATGGGCTCGCATAACAATTCTTGATATTCTGAGAATCAAGTTTTAAAAATATATTTTTTTTTCGGTTATCGACATGGGCTTGCATAACAATTCTGGATATTATGAGAATCAATCACTACTATTGCTGTTTAATTCTACACTAGTCATATACGTTCTTTATGAGGTGGGTGGCATAGTACTGTGATTTTTATTTGGGGTTGTGGGGATCAAAACATTATGATGACCTATTGAAAATATTTCTTTGAACTACAGGTAATCCATCATACACCGCACTCCCCCTCCCCCCACACACACAAGGCTCAAGGATTTCTACTTCTTATCGACACCTCTCCCAAACCATTCTGTTCTAATGGATAGCTTTCTGGCTTGAATCTTACCGAGCATGGCATCACATTACTGCGCATGTGTCTATGGCTTTCCATTCAATTTAGAAGTTCAAGTTTTAAAAAAATATATATTTTTTTGGTTATCGACATGGGCTTGCATAACAATTCTGGATATTATGAGAATCAATCACTACTGTTGCTTTTTAATTCTACACTAGTCATGTACGTTCTTTATGAGGTGGGTGGTATAGTACTGTGATTTTTATTTGGGTGTGGGGATCAAAACATAATGATGACCTGTTGAAAATATTTCTTTGAACTACAGGTAATCCATCATGCAGTGCTCTCCCCCTCCCCCCGACGCACACACAAGGCTTTGAGGTTTTGTTTACGGTAACGCATGTGCACGTGTGATCCTTCTCGAATTTAATATGTTAATCTGATTAGCCTGATTAGCCCTTCTTGGCAACTACAGCCTAGTGTAGACAGAGCCATTCATCAAAAACTTGTGAGGCTTTTCTGGGCTGTGTTATCTCCCCCATTGACTCACGCACGATAACAGATAACCTTCAACCCCTCCCACCACTTCACACACAAGCCTTACAACGTGAATAGAAATGTTTATCCACACCTTCCCGAATTTAATATGTAAATCTGATAAGCCCTTCTTGGCAACTACACTGGTGTAGCCCACCCTTATCCACTTCACACACAAACCCTTCTTGAAGAATCCCCCCCCCCACACATTCAAAGTTAATTTAAAGTTCAAAGAAAAAAAAAGAGACATCCTTTTTTTAGGACTGATTTAAAAAAAACATAATCTGAATCATGTTTTTGATAAATTACCAATTTTTGTCATTCTTTCTTTTTCTTTGGGGGGGGGTGTTTCAATGATTATCGTGAATTTAAATAAATATTTATTTTATCAGGAATGAAAAATACAAATAAATAAATAATACAAATAATCATGAATTACAGTAAAAACAGTAATACAAATTTTCAGCCTTTATCATCTTCGTCATGGCCACATTGCATTCTGCATTGCATTCTGTAGTTCATTGAGAGAGGAGGGGTTTTGTGTAAATCATGACTGTTGATACAGTATACACACAGTTCACAAAATTTACACGATATCCCCCCTCCCCCCGCCCGTCCTTTTTTAGTGCAGATCTCTCTGAAAAGGAAAGAAAAAACTAGTGCAGTTAAGTGCATATAATGGCATTGTGTACATTATCACTACTCCATATTGGACAATGCAGTTACTACTGTCAAACTACTGTATACTGGAACTCTATACTACAGTACATTATAACTACTGTATAACTACTGGACAGTACTTTGTACCAAGATTTGTAGTGCAGCTCTCTATGAAAAGGAAGGAACAAATGAGTGCAGTTAAGTGCATACTGTACAATGGCATTGTGTACATTATAACTACTCCATATTGGACTATGCAGTTACTACTGTCAAACTACTATATACTGGAACTCTATACTACATTACAACTACTGTATAACTACTGTAAAATACTTTGTAACAAGATTGGTAGTGCAGCTCTCTCTGAAAAGAAAAAAATGAGTGCAGTTAATGTGCATACTGTATACGGTAAAACAATCTGTGCCATACTTACCTGTTCATACTGTACTTGGTGTGCCTGTACTGTACTTACCATACTACAGTACAGTACTGTACCATACTACCTTCCTGATGCATGCCCATTACGCTCTATCACAATGGGCAACACAGTCGCAATATGGTCGATATATTTATTACATCTTTCGACGGTGAGTACATTGTTCCAAAAACTCATCGCCAACTCATCCTTTTTTGAGGGTTTCACCACTTTTCGGATATGATTCTTCAGCTGATGCAATACCATTTCGATTGCATTGAAGTCTGGCGATCTGTCATTGGAGGGAGAAAAGAAGGGGAATTAGTTAAAGAGATACACAGTAAACAGTGGAAAAAAATGAGACACGGTTACCGTACTTACTCCGCTGGCGTCTTCACCCAGTTGATACCGCAGGCAAGAATATGCACATGTTGACGCGGTGTGTTTGGGATCGTTGTCCTGGTAGAAACGGTGACCATCTGGGAATTCACGTGTGATGTATTCCACAATCTCAGGCACTATTTTCTCTTGGAAAAAACCTTAATTCATGATTCCTGTAACAAGAAAAGTGCTCAAAATAATGCACACTACAGTAGTACAGTACAGTGCATAAGGCTACAGCATGCGACTTTGTGCATTATTTTACCATCAAACATGACGATGCATCCTGGTCCACGCCTAGAGATGGCACCCCACACATGCATCTTCACGGGGTGTTTTGGACGCGGCTTCATAGATATGCGTCCTTTTTTGTGGAATGCAAAGGTGGCAAATCTCTCCAGCGATACAGTAGACTCGTCAGTAAAGATGCAATCCTGAAAAGTTTCGCCACTTTCTATCCATGTCTGTGCCTGGACCACTCTCTTGATCTTGTTGACGTCCCTAATGATAGGGTATGCTCTGTAATGACAAGGAATAATTTTATAGGTACAGTACAGTTTTTTAAACCACACTTTCACCTCCTGTACTGTCCAGTACTAACCTCACACGTCCATATTTCCATCCAATTCTGCGTCTCATCTTCTTGATTCTGCTCTCAGATGCGGTTATATTGTGATTTTTCTGCAGAACGTCTTTGACCCTTGTGGCACTCCTCTCATCATTCTCGTCACTTATTTGGTCAACCAGAAGAGTTGTATCCCTACAGTGTAAAGGAAAAACAACAATAAGTTACAGTAGGCCGCAAGTACATCATTTATGCTCAGGCCAACAGTAGGGCTAAATATATATATAATACTGTATACTGTCGTTATATAAATATACAGCGATAACAATTATAATAGATATATATATATATATATATATATATATATATATATATATATATATATATAATATAGTTATATAAATATACAGCGATATTAATAATAATAGATATATATCATACTGTAGTTATATAAACATACTGCGATATAAATAATAATAGATATATAAGTATATAAGATAGTATATAAATATACAGCGATAACAATTATGATAGATAGATAGATATATAATATAGTTATATAAATACACAGCGATATAAATAATAATATATATATATAAGATAGTTCCTGTATATAAATATGCAGCGATAACAATTATAATACAGTACATATATATATATATATATATATATATATATATATAATATACAGGCAGTCCTCGGTTATCCGACGCAATGCGTTACTCAAAATGGCGTCGGATAGCGAAGCGTCGTAAAGCGAAACCCGTTTTCCCATAGGAACACAGTTTAAATTAAACGCTCCGTTCCTGAAGGCATTTTTAATGCTAAAATACACAGAAAATGTTACTCAAGCAATAAGATATGCAGCACACACATAGATTATGATGTAAACATTATATTTATTGATTACAGAACTGTAAAATAAAACTATAAAAATAAAACTGCTGTATTCTGTACAGAAATGTACATGAGCAAAAAATAAAACACATCAATTATTGGAGGAAGATGATGGGGGGGGGAATCTTCAATAGACAACGGACTTTTTGGAGGTGATGTAGGTGCGGTTGAAGGTTTCGGCCTCTTGAAGAACCTCTTCATTGAAGTCTGGACAGATCCTTTCCTTTTCTGCGTGTAGATCTCTCTATAGCAGCTGATTTGGTTAGACACCCCACGACTGACTGAAATATGGCCAGTGCACTATCAATGTGCTTGAATGCCGCAGCCAACATTTTGCTAGACAAAGATTTACGTGGCTGTGGCTGTGCCACATCAGCAGATTGGTGGGCCTCCTCTTCAGCAATTTTTTGCTCCTCTAATTGCATGAGGTCTTCATTGCTCAACTCGTTAGAATGTGAGGCGAGCAACTCCTCAATATCCTCGGTTTCCACCTCCAAGTTGAGATCTCTGGCCATTTGCACAACAGTTTCTGTAACTTCTGCAACAGTCTCTGTAAGGCCTTGGACATCAGACACAAAATCCGGGCACAAATTACGCCAAACTCCGTTTAGATTGGATTGTTTCACCTCATTCCATGCCTCTCCGATGTTTCTCACTGCATGAAGAATGTTGTAACCCTTCCAAAATTCTTTTAGGGTTGGACCACCTTCCACATCGGTTGCTCTGATGGCCTGGGCAAATGTTCGCCTAAGATAGTAGGCCTTGAAGGAAGCGATAACACCCTGGTCCATCGGCTGTATCAGTGAGGTGGTGTTGGGGGGCATGAACACCACCATGATGTTTGGATGATGGTCATCCAGGTACACGGGACGGCCAGGAGCATTGTCCAGGAGCAGCAACGCTTTGAAATCGAGGTTCTGGTTCATGCAATATAATTGCACAGTCGGAACAAATTGATGCTGGAATCAGTCCTCAAAAAGGCTCCCTGTTACCCATGCTTTACGGTTGGACTTCCAAATCACTGGAAGTGTGTGCTTTGCATAACCCTTGAATGCCCTAGGGTTTTCTGCATGATAAACAAGCAAAGGTTTTAGCTTGAAATCACCTGCAGCATTTGAACCAAGCAGAAGAGTCAGCCTGTCCTTTGCAACTTTAAACCCGGGCATAGATTTTTCCTCTCTTGCAATGTAGCTTCTACTGGGCATTTTCTTCCAGTAGAGCCCAGTCTCATCAACATTGAACACTTGACGTGCGCAATAGCCACCGTCCTCTATAATTTTGGCCAATGTAACAGGGAAGGTTTTAGCAGCCTCCTCATCAGCACTAGCAGCTTCACCGGTCACTTTAATGTTATGCAAGTTTGCCCTCTCTTTAAACCGCATAAACCAGCCCTTACTTGCAGTGAACGTTTCCTCAGTGGCCCCTTCTCCATGCTGTTGCTTAATGTCCTCATACAGACTCAAAGCCTTGGCCTGAATTAAGGCTAAACTAATGGGCACATGACGCTGGGATTGATCTTCCAGCCATATGATGAGGAGTTTTTCTACCTCAGCAATATGCCCAGCACGTTGCCTTATTGTCGTACCTTGCATAGGTGCTGAGCCCTTGATCTGTTCCAGGATTCTTGCCTTGTCTTTTATTATAGTCACAATAGTTGTGCGAGGTATATCCAAGGAACGTCCAATTTCTGTGTTCGTCTCTCCTTTCTCAGAGCGCTTTATGATGTTGTGCTTGGTCTCCAAAGTTATAGATTTTCTATTCCTTTTTGGAGTAACAGCACTTTGCTTTTTGCTTTGATCAGCCATGGTTTAGGGCCTAAAATACACCACCAAACCTTCACACAGACTGTTCAGAATGATCTCCTTAGCCTGCAGCCGTCTGGTTGTTCATTTGTAGCAATTTTTTAAAGCGTCGTAAGAGCGTCGGATAAGCCGTTCGGGCGTCGTAAAACGGGCCATAGGGATGCATTGACAAGCGTCGGATAAGCCGTTCGTCGTAAAACGAAGCGTCGTAAAACGAGGACCGCCTGTAGTTATATAAATATACAGCTATATATATATATATATATATATATATATATATATATATATATATATATAAAAATATAAGAAAAAAAAGCGCCAAATCCTAGTGCATTACTGTGCAAAAATCGATATATTTAATTCCCAAAAATCTCAATAAAAATGAACTCACAAACATAAAACAATTAAAAGCATTGTATGAGTAATACTCATGCTCCTAGGACCAGGAAACGCTGCTTTGCTGTTGAAGTCCCTCCGTGACTCCACTGGAACAGATTGCTGCCTCCGTTGTTCACTGCCTGCAGGAACTGACGAATCAGGCACTCCACGATGGTCTCTCCCCCGTTCTTAATACCGGACCGGTAAAGATACTCAGCAGTTCAATTGCAAGCGTTGAAAAGTCCACTGCACACCTTCCCTACGCGTTTCATCTGATTAACAGACTTCTTCAGATCCCCTGAAGAAGTCTGTTAATCAGATGAAACGCGTAGGGAAGGTGTGCAGTGGACTTTTCAACGCTTGCAATTGAACTGCTGAGTATCTTTACCGGTCCGGTATTAAGAACGGTTCCCGTGACGTCATCCGCTGGTCCGCGACTTCAACCGTCCCCGGTGGGAACTAAAAAGCAACTGGTTGGTGTGCACCGGGGGAGAGACCATCGTGGAGTGCCTGATTCGTCAGTTCCTGCAGGCAGTGAACAACGGAGGCAGCAATCTGTTCCAGTGGAGTCACGGAGGGACTTCAACAGCAAAGCAGCGTTTCCTGGTCCTAGGAGCATGAGTATTACTCATACAATGCTTTTAATTGTTTTATGTTTGTGAGTTCATTTTTATTGAGATTTTTGGGAATTAAATATATCGATTTTTGCACAGTAATGCACTAGGATTTGGCGCTTTTTTTTCTTATATTTTTCTATGCAGGTGGAGAGGGAGGTCGTTGTGCCCTTTTAAGAAGCTGCCGGTTGATCCTAATAGTGCTTCTGTCACTCCCCAATTATTGGATCTATTTGTTGGACTCTAGAGGACTATCTGCAATTAGCAGATTAAGGCAAAGTTCACAGCACCACACATATATATATTTTTTTGTATAATTGTATGTTTTAGCTTTTTTTATATCAGACATTCACAGTGCACTTTTGGTATATGAATTGATTTCACTATTCAGGATTTATTATAGTAGTATTCATTATATTGATTTATTAATAATATGTTTATATATTTATGATTTTTAATCAGTTAATTCAATTTTATATATCCTATATTTCTGGTTTTCCACACACAAGCGCAGACCCTCATTGTATATATTATATATATATATATATATATATATATATATATATATATATATATATATATATATATATGCAAATATAACTGTATGCTCATCTGCATGTCTTAGGCAGGTCTGCAACCCCGCCTTTCCCCATTATCACCCAGCATACAGCACTTCCACTGCAGCAAGGGATTCTGGGAAATGACATGCAAATGAGCACACAGTGTCACTTTTTGCCTCAATAACCATTTTTAACATGGTTCCCTATAGGCTTAAGCTTTATATATATATATATATATATATATATATATATATATATATATATATATATATATATACTGTATATAAATATACAGCGATAACAATTATAATATATATATATATATATATATATATATATTTATATATATAAAACAACGAATTGTAGCGCCACAGTATTATTATAATATACTAAATTAGTGACTAAAGTGTTAATAAGATAATGTGAATTTAGGTGTAAAAGTGTAAAGTGTAATTCCTTATAAACAACATATAAGTGATTAAATGAAGGTGTATCACACAAAACTTCACAACATATATATGACATATGTAAAAGGTGCAAAAAAGCATAAAGGAAAAAAGTCCAACCAGTCCTTTTTAAAATCAGTCCATAAACCGTGTGGATAATTAATGCTGGTATGGGGGGTCTTCGGCTGCTCTCAGAAAGGATGAACCACATGCAAGATTACCAACAAAAGAAACAAAAGAGAGAACGCATGCCCCATAGCATAATACTGTATATTTAATAGTAAAAAGAGAAGGGAAGGGGGGGGGAGAGTGACACTCGCAGGAGTACTCCTGTGAGTGTCACTCTTCCCCCCCCCTTCCCTTCCCTTTTTACTATTAAATATACAGTATTATGCTATGGGGCGTGCGCTCTCTTTTGTTTCTTATATATATATATAGTGACATAGTCCAAAGATGTTAGGCAGCTTTCTGCCCCGTTTTAGGTCAGAAAGTTCAGGAATAGTGCAAAATGATCCAGTCCACAGCTTCACATTTACTCAGGCTGGTGGATGGAAAGTCCAGACCACAGATTACAATGTGTCTAGTTCTCACTCACATGCTTTCCTAATCACTAACACAGGTATTTAGAGCAGAGAGGGTTGCATTTCAGTCTCTCTCTTCTTAGAGCCTGGAGGCTGGGGGTATTGCTGCTCCCCTGCATCCAGTTCGGGGAGGACGCCCCCTTCAAGTATCGCAGTACCCAAATATTTGCATGGACACTTGGGACTGAGTTCCCACCACGAACAGATAAGACAAACAAATGTTTATTACTGTGTCTAAAGACTGAATGCTGTATCTAGTGACCCTAAATGAGAAGGCATTGTTTTAAGCTGGGGAACCAGGTTAGTTGGCCCAGCAGAAGTTAGAGAGGCTGATTCTGCTGTGTAGTTAGATCCCTGAATGGGATAGGATTTTGTTTATATGATTTATTTCTGTTTCTTAAAGTAACAGTGTGTGAAATATTATAACACTGATATGAGTAAACCGCTGAAGGTTAATAGCTGAGTGCCTCCTGCCTACACATGTTAAAGCTGCAGTCCCTTACTGGGATGAAAATAAAGCAGGTAGAAGCCTGAGTTAAACAACGTAATGCTTTGTGTAATCCGGTTATTCGTATAATTAACCCTAGAAGACTGTGTCGGGAAGATCCCAGACAGACGTCAGGGCTACAAAAGAGGGGCGTTTGTCACAATATATATAGAAATATAGTTATATAAATATACAGCGATATAAATAATATATATATATATATAATATACCGTAGTTATATAAATATACAGCGATATAAATAATAATAGAAATATATACAGTATATAAGATAGTTATATAAAGATACAGCGATAACTGTAATTATAATATATATATATATATATATATATATATATATATATATATATATATATATATATATATAATATAGTTATGTATGTATGTATGTCTTTATTTGTATAGCGCCATAAAATGTACATAGCGCTTCACAGTAGTAATACATGTCATATAAATAACAAATATAAATAACAGATCATGGGAATAAGTGCTTCAGACATACTGTAAAAGTAACATTAAGGAAGGAGTCCCTGCTCCGAGGAGCTTACAATCTAATTGGTAGGTAGGGAGAACGTACAGAGACAGTAGGAGGGAATACTAGTAAGTGCGTCTGCAGGGGGCCAAGCTTTGTGTCATGTGTCCATGATTATCCAGTGCTACTCATATGCTTCTTTAAGCAGATGTGTCTTAAGGTGGGTCTTAAAGGTGGATAGCGAGGGGGCTAGTCGGGTATTGAGGGGAAGGGCATTCCAGAGGTGTGGGGCAGAAAGTGAGAAAGGTTTAAGGCGGGAGAGAGCTTTAGATACAAAGGGGGTAGTAAGAAGACTTCCTTGAGAAGAACGCAAGAGTCGTGATGGTGCATAGCGAGAAATTAGGGCTGAGATGTAATGAGGGGCAGAAGAATGTAAAGCTTTAAAAGTGAGCAGTAGAATTGAGTGTGAGATACGCGATTTAATCGGAAGCCAGGAGAGGGATTTCAGCAGGGGAGACGCTGAGACAGATTTAGGAAAGAGTAGAGTGATTCTGGCAGCAGTGTTTAGGATAGATTGTAGGGGAGACAGGTGAGAGGTAGGAAGGCCGGACAGCAGGAGGTTGCAGTAATAAATATACAGCGATATAAATAATAATAATATATAAATATATATATATATATATATATACACAGTAATATAGTTATATAAATATACAGCGATAACAATTATAATATAATATTACTGGTACTTTATATGTGTGTGTCATACTGTTTACAGTAAACAGTAAAATGTGTACTGCAATGGGGGGTTGTGAGTGCGGGAGTCATAATGAGTAATAATGAAGTGAGTGATAATTAAGGAAAGAGGTGCAACTCACTTTGAAATAGAATTGATTATAAGAATGTACTATAAGAATGTAATGATGATAATTCAGGAAGGAGGTGTAACATAAAAAAAATTGTACAGTACAACTAATAATTGCTAGGAAAATGGTTCTGTTAAAAACAATAAGCCATCTAACCAATAAAAGTGGTATTGCAGTACTGCAGGGTAAAGAAAACATATTGAAAATACTTTACTTACGCGGTAGTTACCGTTGGTGTCCTCTTGACTTTTTTGGTCTTACCGTGGGCATGATAGCTCACGGTGGCTGCTGGTACAATGAGGCCAGAAGTACTTAACCAGAGTTGAATATCAGAAATTCGGTGTCCACTCTTGTACATATCCTGTATTCTCATGCTGAGATCCTTAGAAATCTTTTAACAGGCATCGCTGCGTGTAGAAAGAAATACAAGCACAAGAATGTATATTCGATGTTGAGTCGATGTGTATTCAATGTGCAGTGAATCAACAAAATGGATGGTGTATTTATACTTTAATGGTCTCATTACAGTATGCCCACTTTTAACACCTGTGTTACGCCGGTGCTGCTCGCAGACCAGACCCGTCCCCTGAGCTGAAGGGGGAAGTGGTAATACACGCACCCGCAGCAAAGGGAGCGTGTCCGGAGTGTGGTATGAAGCGTTGCCAGGCCAGGTGTAGTAAGGTAGACAATACTTGCCGGTACCTGTTGTAGAGATAGAGTGATGAATGCCTTGCCGAGGTCAGGGAGTGGAGAGTGGAGATAGGTCGTAGTCCAAGCCGTGTTCAAGGGGTTACCAGAGTGAATGTTGTCCATGGGGTGCCGAGATCGAGAGCCAGAGGGGGTAGTCGTACAAGCCGCGTCAGAACCTGTGAAAACACTGAGAGAATCCAGAAGTACTTCCATACAGAGACTATGTCGAGCGACGAGTGATGGGAAGCACAGGCATAATAAAGCTGGGCAGGCCAATGGGAAAAGGGGGCAGGCCTGGAGGACTGCAAGGAGTCTTCCCTGATAGGAGGGAGGTGTTACAGCCCAGCTGAGTGTAATCCTTGATTTGCATGGAACTGTGTGATGCTTGGGGGCGACGCCTCACTGCAGGAGCAGTGGTTAAAAGTGCTCTGTTAGGCGTGTGCTCTGCAAGCTGGGAATGCATGCACATAACGTCTGGGGCTGGCGTGCGTGTAGGTGTGCGTGCAGGAGGGCGTGGGCGCGCCCAGCGCTGAGCAGAGGAATCGCCGAGGGGAGTGATCCCGCGACGGCGGCAGGGGCGAGGAGCCGTGGAGGCCGGTAAGGCAGGATTGTTTTGTGTGTCCAGGGGCTCCCTGCGGAGAGGGAGTGCTCTGTGTGGGAAGCGAGGAGAACGCCGATTCCTGACAACCTGCACCTTGTGGCCATGCACGCGGAAAATATATATATATATATATATATATGTATATATATATATATATAAATATATATATAGTTAATATATTCACTTTCTTCATGCAAGACCAATAACCAATAACCTCAGCTGATATGACATGGATTTAATTGCATTCTCTTCACAGGTATGTTCCTGATGTTGAAACCCTGTGTAAAAGACTGAATCTGGCCTTGTAGAATTGATATAAGTATGTTCCTGATGTTGAAACCCTGTGTAAAAGACTGAATCTGGCCTTGTAGAATTGATATAAGTTAGTATGTTTGAATTTAAAAAGTTTTATTTTTTTCCCCCCTCAACTCTGTGCTGTTAATTGACCAAATGGAACAAGCTGACTGATTGGGGAGGGGGAGGGTCGTGTGACTGTTTTAGCTGTATATAACAAACACCTACTGTATCCTGCAATCTGCAGGAACTGCAATTGGCATTAGATAGTGAAGCATTTAAAGTGAGGTTTTTAAGTGATAAATACAGTTAGACTACAGTTAATATACATATATATATATATATATATATATATATATATATATATATATATATATATATATATACTCACTTTCTTCATGCAAGACCAATAACCTCAGCTGATATGACATGGATCTAATTGCATTCTCTTCACAGGTATGTTCCTGATGTTGAAACCCTGTGTAAAAGACTGAATCTGGCCTTGTAGAATTGATATAAGTATGTTCCTGATGTTGAAACCCTGTGTAAAAGACTGAATCTGGCCTTGTAGAATTGATATAAGTATGTTCCTGATGTTGAAACCCTGTGTAAAAGACTGAATCTGGCCTTGTAGAATTGATATAAGTTAGTATGTTTGAATTTAAAAAGTTTTTTTTTTTCCCTCTTAACTCTTTGCTGTTAATTGACCAAATGGAACAAGCTGACTGATTGGGGAGGGGGAGGGTCATGTGACTGTTTTAGCTGTATATAACAAACACCTATCCTGCAATCTGCAGGAACTGCAATTGGCATTAGATAGTGAGGCATTTAAAGTGAGGTTTTTAAGTGATAAATACAGTTAGACTACAGTCTGACTAGATGTGAATGGGGACTGGATCTACTGCACACTCTTTTACTCAAGACAACAAACGGTAAGCTACAGCAGCGGCAGCTCTTATTCGAGCAAAAGCCGCTGGCTGTATGTGGCTGGGAAGCGGGTAGCCGCGGCGCGTGGCGGCGCACTGTGACGTCACAGTCACATGCGCGCCCGGCTTCCCCGTCTTCCCCGGCTTCCCCAGGCTTCCCCGACACCCCTGGAGATGAAATTAAGGTAAGCGGGGGTTCGGGGAAGCAGAGTGGCAGAGCAGAAGGGGTACAGGGGTCCGGAAGGGTGTATAAATTGTGCGCGATGGAGGAGGGGGGGTGAGTGGGGGAACGCGGCGGCGCGCGTGCATTACTGGCGGCAGCTGGGGCAGATCCCGGCATGCCGCCGGTATTTAGTGCAATAAGATATGTCGCTACTGTATTCAGATCACACTATGATCCCAAGCTTGCTAACCTGCCTATTTCAACCCCCCACCCCTTTACAACTTATTTACTGCAGTCTCTCCCAAAACTGACTGCACAATACACTGAAACCCTGAACTGACTAGCATTGCAATACAGCTAAACATTTGACAAGGAACAGGCACACACCTGCTGTTAGTCTGCTCACACTCACTCTGCTCACAACAGCTCCTTGCAGCACTGCCTACCTCTGGCATCATGAACCTGCTATGTATTTTAACTTTTTTCTTTCTCCTGGCCTCATGGAGATGTTACTCCCTCTATCCACTACAAACTCCTCCATCCTGGCCCACACCCAACATCACCATACACCCTGGACTACTCAAAAGCCTTGCACTATCTACTGAATGTTGGTGGAGAACTCTAAAAACCAGCACACCAACCACTGCTCACTCTAATGGAAAACACCACAAATTTACAACTTGCAAACAACTACCCAAATTTCTACTCATACTATTACTCTCTTTGGCAGGTGATATTGAAACTAACCCAGGTCCTCCCATTTCAGCTCTGTCCCATGCCCCTGAGAATTCCACCTTTAAATTCCAAAAAGGGCTATCTGTCGCCCATATAAACATCCGGAGCCTGCTGCCCAAACTGGATGAACTAAGGGCATGGTGCCTTATGCATAAACCCAAAGCCATCGTTCTTACAGAAACATGGCTATCCCCTAAAACCCCTGATGCAAATATTGCCATTCAGGGATACTCCATTTTTAGGAGAGATAGGTCAAAGAGAGGAGGAGGGGTGTTATTTTATATTGCAGACACCTTACAATTTACACTGTTAAATTGCCCACCAAGTCCACCCTCTTTTGAAACTCTAGTTGGCAAAATCTGCCTCCCCTTTTCTAAGCCCATCTTGCTCGCTGGCATCTACCACCCCCCTAAAGCCCCTCTACAATCCTTGACTGATATCACCCAATTTCTTGGCTCCATTTCCTCTCTGAATGAGAAGAGTGAGCTGCTAGTTCTAGGGGATTTCAACTTCAATTGGCTTGACCCTAAAAACCACAAAATCCAGATACAACTCAAGTCACTTAATCTATCACAACTCATTTCCCAACCCACATGGATAAACCTGAAATCGCATAATCATTCCTTGCTAGACTGGATTCTCTCCTCAAACCCCAGCAGAATCCAATCCTCTGGCATCCTTCCTGATATTTTCAGTGACCATGCAATAGTGTACTGTGTAAGGAAAATTAAACCGCCCCATTCAAGCCCTAAAGTTCTCCTCACTAGAACATTTAAAAACTTTAACCCACAACAGTTTCTGGATGACCTTACCAACTGCCCATGGCACAGATTCGATTTAATTCCCGACCCCGATTCTGCGCTCGACTATTTCCAACCCGAGTTCTTAAAACTCTGCGATACCCATGCTCCATTACGCAAAATAAGGGTACGGGGGGCCCACCTTCCATGGGTTACACCTGACCTTATAGCACTCTACCAGTTCAGGGATGCCTTGTGGAAAAGCTACAAAGTAACTGGCACTACCAAGGATCTCAATCACTACAGATGCATGCGGAACATGTGCACAAGGCAAACAAGGCATGCAAAAGCACAATATTACTCTGACAATCTCCACCAAAATACATTAAACCCAGCTAACTTCTGGAAGGTTATCAACAATATATTCCAGCCTCCTAACCATCAACAACCAAGTAATATCACTAAGGGGGATATTACTCTGACAAACCCCACTGACATTGCAAATGCATTCAATGATTACTTTGTGGGGTTTGCCACTAACTTATTAGCGAAACGCAGCACAAACCCCAAACATGAATCTCATCCTGGGAGTATCCCTACAGTCCCACCCCCTCCCAACACTGCCCACAATTTTCAATTTAGCCCAGTATCTGAAGAGGAGATTACACAAGCGCTCCTCAAACTAAAACTAAGCAGCCAATGTGGACCCGACTTACTACAATCTAGGTTCCTACGACTTGGTGCCCCAGCCATTGCCAAACCAATTGCGTCCATAGTCAACTCTATCCTGTCTGCAGGCCATATCCCTAAGACTTGGAAAACTGCCAGAGTTGTCCCAATCTTCAAAAGTGGGGACAAAAACACTGTCTCAAACTACAGGCCAATCTCACTTCTCCCAATTCTATCCAAAGTTATGGAAAAATGTGTCCACTCCGAATTAAGCGATTTCTACACCAAGTCAAATTTCCCTAGCCAATTCCAGTCTGGGTTTCGTCCCAAACACTCCACCGTAACTACCCTGCTAAAAGTTTGCAATGAAATCCAGTGTGGAATGGAACAGGGACAACTCACTGGTGCAGTATTCCTAGATTTTGCAAAGGCTTTTGACTCAGTTGATCATGTTATCATGCTTAACAAACTCCAGAGCTCTGGAATAGAGAAACATGCTTTAAACTGGTTTCAGTCCTACCTATCAGGAAGATCCCAACATGTGTCCATCTCAGGCTCTAACTCCAACCCCCTGGATATCACCTATGGTATCCCGCAAGGCTCTGTTCTGGGGCCCCTACTCTTCTCAGTGTTCATTAATGATCTTCCCACAGCTTGTAAGGAAGCCTCAATACACATGTATGCAGATGACACAATCCTATATGCACACAGCCATAGCCTATCTGACCTTCAACACATACTTCAGTCTGACTTTTTGAGACTCGAAAACTGGATTTCCCAAAACAAACTGTTTTTAAACACTGACAAGACTGTAACAATGGTATTTGGGACCAAGACTAAATTTGTAAAGCTTCCAGTGACTGAGCTCCTGATTAGAACCAACGCTAACACCACCCTAACACCTGTCACTAGTTTTAAATACCTGGGCTTATGGTTTGACTCCCACTTAACATTCGGGATGCACATTGATACCCTGACAACCAAGACCTATGCCAAACTAGGGGTACTTTACAGGAACAAATCCTCCCTAAGTCTCCTGGTCAGAAAGCGTATTGCACAGCAGATGCTAATGCCAATTATTGACTATGGAGACATAGTATATGGCTCGGATCCTCAAACCCACCTTAGCAAACTTGACACCCTCTACAATTCAATTTGTCGTTTTGTTCTCCAATGCAACTACAACACACATCACCGCGAAATGCTCAAAGAACTAGATTGGTCATCACTAGAGTCTAGGCGCAAAGTTCACCTTCCTGTCTCACCCTCAAATACTTTCTGGGCAAGCTACCCAGCTACCTGAACAAGCTCCTCACCCCTACCACATGCAGCACCTATCACCTGAGATCAGACTCCAAAAGACTATTCATGGTCCCAAGGCTCAACAAAGTATCCGGACGTTTCTCCTTCTCCTTCCGTGCACCCCAAAACTGGAACATCCTACCAGAGACTCTCATATCCACCACCAGCTTAAGTTCTTTCAAATCTAAGGCTGTCTCACACTTTAATCTTGTGTGTAACTGTTTCATACGCTCATAATATATATTTTCTTTAACTGTGCACGCAATGTCTTGTATATAATGTATACCTTGTTCATTTATGTAACTGTACTTGTAACCATGTATTATTTGTTTTACTCTGTGCCCAGGACATACTTGAAAACGAGAGGTAACTCTCAATGTATTACTTCCTGGTAAAATATTTTATAAATAAATAAATCTGCATCCATGGATCAACCCCGATTTTACAGATGCAGAAACCTACTCTCTTCTGCTGTGCCTGCCATGCCGAAAAAGTGAAAGGCGGGAGCCTTTTCCAAGCCACAGCCAAAGCGAAAGGCCAAGGCTAATAAAGAAAACCTTCTGAAGACTGCAAAGGCTAAGGCTAAGAAGCCTGGGCTTTATTATGTCAAGAAGAAATTTGCTGATGTAGCATTAACGCAAAAAAAATGAAAGCCACCCATCCACGACGATGCTGCTCTCCCAGGACACCTTCTCCTGCACCCCACGCTGCCGCTTCTCTCCAGGGAACCCCCAGGACACGTTCTCCTGCACCCCACGCTGCCGCTTCTCTCCAGGGAACCCCCAAGACACCTTCTCCTGCACCCCACGCTGCCGCTTCTCTCCAGGGAACCCCCAGGACACATTCTCCTGCAATCCACCCTGCTGCTTCTCTCCAGGGAACCCCTATCTCATCCTCTCCAGCACCCATCCACTCAGATGTCCACAGCACCCCATGCACAGGATCCAGCTCGTTAGCCCGCATGCTGAATGGGTTCAGTGTCAATATCCCTGAGAACACTATGCTGGTAAAGATAGATCTTCTTTTAGAGACCATGCTAAATATGGATCTACGGATGGAGAAGATGGAGAAGCGCATGGAGAAGATAGAAACTGACATAGCGGAGATACATAGTTTGCTTGAAGTTCCTGCCCCTTTTAAATTGTCTTTATAAATAAATGTTTTTACAGTACTTATTCCATACACCTGCAAATGTTTTTACTGTACTCCAATAAATAAAATGTTGATTCTTTTAAATTATCTTTATAAATAAATGTTTTTACAGTACTTATTCCATACACCTGCAAATGTTTTTACTGTACTCCAATAAATAAAATGTTGATTCTTTTAAATTGTTTAATTGTGTCGCCTTTTATAACAAAATACAGTGTTTTCTAGAACATACTGTACAGTACTGTACAGTAAGTAATGGTTGGTTAATTACTGTAGTAAACACAAGAAATTAGCGTTTCAACAAGGTTCCATGAGGCATACTGTAGGCATGCGCATTGAATCAAATCAGTATTAAAACAATACATACTCTACAGGTATAGAATAAACATACAGTAATGCATACTGTAGAAGAAATACATACTTTTTATTTTTGGGTAAAGTAGAAAAAATGAATGGTCACTACTCCCTTGTACCGACACAAGCTTAGTAGATTAAAAAATAAATTTTATTACAAAAAAAGACTGGACATCATGGATAAGACCACTCTGACGCGTTTCATCCCGACATGGGACTTTATCAAAGAGTACATTTTTTCTCTGATAGCAGACACGTCTATATAGAAGCAACCAAGATCTGATTGGACAGCTATAAATCAGACTCAGCAGATAACAATGATCACATTAGAATAGAAACATATGTAATTGGTGACACATTAACACTGACTAGTCTGCACAGAGAAAGGCCAAACATATGTGTATACATTTATAAAAACACACAATGACAAAACAAAGATTAAAAACAAAGAATATGATGTCAAGCGCTATAGATAAATGAATAAACATAATCATGGAAGCAAGATAATGGAAGTAACTATGAAAAATAAAAAAAATACCAATAACAAATACTTTATAAATATAAATTCATTTATATAATAATGAACAAATAGAAATTAAAAATATACATATTATAATAACACATATCATAAATTATATATAAAACTAAAAAGAAAAAATATATATATGCCATTATATACATAGTTTGATAATACAGATTCAGTACCCTCCATTCCCTCAATCATAAAGGAAATGTTTCAATTCCCAATCAGAATTGATTCCGAGGGGATGGAGAGTACCGAGAGTGTATATCCAGTACATCTCCTTTTTGTTTAGTATATTCTCCCTATTACCACCCATGGGGTGACTGGGTACATGTTCAGTAGCAGAAAAGGAGAAATTTCCAATGCCCCCCCTAGGGCACTGGGAGAAGTGTCTGGACACTGGATGAACTAAATCTTTCTTTCTAATTAAACGAGTATGTTCAGCTGTTCGAAGCTTAAGAGATCTAATAGTGCGGCCCACATATCTGTGGCCACATGCACAAAAAAGAACATACACAACGAAACTTGTGTTACAATTAAGAAAATTCCTAATATAGTACTTCTTAACACCATTCCCATAAGTTATAAATTTTGCAGGTAATGCATACTGACACATAGAGCAATTAGCACAGCTATAGAAACCCTTTGGTATAGTTGTAATATTAGGAAGACTTGAATTAGAGTCAAAAAGACTTGGTGATAGGTGGGAGGCCAAAGTTTTAGCCTTACGAAAAGTGAATCTAGGTCCACTTTGCAACAAGATACCAATATCATCATCCAATAAAAGTGTATGCCAATGTTTGGATAATATTTTTGAAATTTGAGATGGTTGTGAACTATAAGTAGTTATAAAAAATGGACTCTGTGTAGTATTATATGATGATATTTTTGATCTTTTAGACCTAGATCCAGTCTTCCAAATAAGAACATCTCTGTCCATAGAATCAGCTTTAACAAAGGCTGCCTGTATGTCCTTTATAGAATAGCCCCTAGCCAAAAATCTGTCAAACATTTCTTTAGACCTTGACAGAAAAATATCGTTATTAAAGCAAAGTCTCTTCAATCTCATAAATTGAGATCCAGGAATATTCCTAATCAATGAACGGGGGTGACAACTCCGTGCATTGAGAAGCATATTCCTGGAATTCTCTTTCCGATAAATATCAGTCTGGATATTCATATCACTGTCAATGTACAGGGTCAAATCTAAATAATGAATGTGATTGATATTGTGCTCAAAAGTGAATGTAATATTATAATCATTTGTGTTTAAATATTGAACAAAAGAAAATAAAGAGTGCTCATCACCTTTCCAAATTAGAATCAAATCGTCAATATACAGTGGCGGCCGACCTGAGTCTAAGGGCCTCATGCAGTAAGCGTTGATAAGGGTTTTTTCGCCATGTTCCCGACAAAATTGGGTTTGAGATTCAGTAAGCGCCGATAATTGTTTGATTTCGCCAGTTTTCATTGCCGATAATTGTGTTATGGCCAGTCGCCTGCCGATAAGCCGGTTTTCGGCACTTATCGCCACTTTTTTTATTCGGCTGTATTCAAGTAGCAAAATCAGCTTATCGGGGCTGATCGGCACTAAGAAATTGAGACTTCATGGCCAATTTGTCCCGCCAACTAAAGTTGGCAAGTTGGAGGGGAGAACGATCGCTAAGGCTGCCGGAACGGCACTTAGAAAAAAAAACTCTTCTGTACATCAATGGAGTCAATGGAGCGGGGACGTATAACATTATAGTACTGCTTACGTTATATTACTCACAATACAAATGTGTTTAGCATTACAGTGTGGGGGGCATTCACTGCATTGTGTCACACCTGACGTTTATTATTTGCATAACATTGTACTTTTATATGTTTTCATCATTAGCGTGTCACATTACTCATCATGTGATGATGTGTCAAGGGAAAAACCTATACTCAACTCTTAAAGGAGAACATCACATCATATCATACATGTTACTGACCTGTGCGACAATTTATTATATGATGTTACCCATGTCACACATCTACTGCACCGACACACTTTATTCGAGCAAATACCCAGTATGTACCTGGCAAATACCTGGAATGCGCCGCTCCTCACCTCTGACAAGCCCCGTTGTGTTTGCCTTCCCAGCCTGGGTTCATGCCTGGCTGATGGGCGGCTGATCTGTTAAATGATAATGATTAGGATTTAATAGGCTGCAATGCTTCGTGTGTCTACCAGATGGCATAAATTCATGAATTGTAATGCAGTATATATATATATATATATATATATATACTGTGCAGTATTGCAGCCAGCGGGAATAAAATGCTTTAATCCCTGCCTGGAAAATACCTCAATGCACTCGGGCAGAAAACAGTCACAAACCTCAATACACCCGGGTATACCCGAATTCGTGGGACTAGCCGAGCTCGAATAAAGTGTGTCGCCAGTGTAACACATCCACCGTATATTCATGTTGCTTTACATTAGACAATGCTTGTAATGTGTAACGCATCATCAAACGTTCATGTACATATTTCTTCTCATGTTTACATGTACTTTGTGTCCTCCCTTT
The DNA here is from genome assembly GCF_040206685.1 of Ascaphus truei. Lineage (NCBI taxonomy): Eukaryota > Metazoa > Chordata > Amphibia > Anura > Ascaphidae > Ascaphus > Ascaphus truei. The sequence continues at coordinate 234,703,379 of NC_134487.1, read as the reverse complement.
TTTGATGACGTCTGCTATTGGACAGTCAATCACATTGCATGTTTACATTGTAAACGTTGCATTACAAGCAATTCATGCTAACTTATACACACATCTACAATAGTTACTCATTGTTACACGTTTCAAACTGATTCATTAGCAACTATCCTGATGCCATAAATGTATGCATATGCACACGAGAATTCATTGTTGTGAACATGTGACACTAACATGGCAAATTAGACATGTTGCTGCAAACTTTTTCTACGTCAATCTCATGCTTTTAGCATAATTACATGACTGAGTGTTGCGTTCAGAAGTGCTACATGCATTACACATTACACTAATCATTTACAATGAATGCTTGTACAAAGCTTCACGTTACATCATTGTCAAATATCACGATTGGCTGCTGAATACACAGAAATAATACTTCTTAGATCAAATGGATACAGCTTGGGAGGCAAGAACTTTAATATGTTAATGTAACACCTTGCATTTTACAAACTCACCTGACATCATCACATAGCTATTTAAAGGACGGCCATTACCTGCTCATTCACAGCTACAGATTTCAAAATGTTGCGCTTGTTTAGGAGACGTCGTAACATTCTTTTGCACGAGTGGCTTGCTGATGAAGAGAATGACATAGGGCAAGGGAGGGACAGAGCCAGGGACAGTGACAGGAACACGGACATGACAGGGACAGGGACAGGAGATCAGAGGAGAAGACAGAGGAGAGAAGTTGTGGCTCATCCGCGTGTGTACAGGGAGAGAACCCTGTTAGATGGGATGAGTGAGGAGGAGATAGTAAGTCGCTATCGTTTGAGTTCAGCAGCAATCTTATCTCTTTATGAAGAGATAAGGGGAGATTTAGATTTTTTGACAGCCAGAGGCCGTGCAGTCCCTGGGCTTGTTAAAATGCTGTGCTCATTACATTATCTTGCTTCCGTGTCATTCCAGACAACTGTGGGCATAGTGGGCGGGGTCTCGCAATCTACATTCTCGCGGGCCTTTACCCAGTTTCTCTATGCACTCAATAGACATGCTAGGAATTATATTTTTTTTCTTAAAGAGCAGACACAGTGGCTGGAAGTCAGGAATGGCTTTTATGCCACAGCCAGGATACCATGTGTGCTGGGTGCAATCGATTGCACCCATGTTGCTTTGATTCCGCCTAGTCAGAGTGAGCATGCTTACCGCAACCGTAAGCACTACCATTCCCTGAATGTACAGGTGGTATACGATGCCACGATGAAGATAATGCATGTGGTAGCCAAATTCCCTGGTTCCAGTCACGATTCCTCTATCCTGAGGAACTCATCAGTCTTCCATGTTTTCGAAGAAGGCCATTTTGGACCTGGTTGGCTGCTGGGTGAGTACTTATTTGGATGTTGTAACACAAACCTTATTTTTGTTTAGGAATGATTTTATTTTAGAATGTTATCACTAATGTTACCTTATGTGTGCTCCATTGATTATAGGTGACTCAGGATACGGAATTAGGCCGTGGCTCTTGACCCCGGTGCTAAACCCTCAAACTGAAGCAGAGGAGAGGTACAATGCTGCCCATATATCTACGCGATCCGTTATAGAGAGGACATTTGGCCTTCTCAAAACAAGATTTAGGTGTCTCGACAGAACTGGTGGGGCTCTTCAATATAAGCCACAAAAAGTGTCTGATATTATCATTGCCTGTTGCATTTTGCACAATGTGGCACTCAGACATAATGTACACGCAGACATAGGTGAGGCTTTGTTAGAGGAGCATCCCACCAATGTACCAGCTGAAAATGAACAAACAGCCAGTGGTGCCGAGACACGCCAGAATGTCATAAATACTTTTTTTTCTTGTAAGTAAATACATATATGTTCCTAGTACTACTTTTATATATTAATTATGTTATATTAACACTACATTTTTGAACATAACCTTCTGTTAGGACACAGATGAATATGGGTTGCACACCTTTCTCTTCTCTGCTGTGTGGACAAAGGCATGTGGCACCGGTATGTTATTCTTGCACAGGTTATATAATCCTTCTTCGAATATAAATTAGTTGTGTGTATGTGAATACAACAGGTGTAACAAATGAGTAATTTCGTAACATTGTGTTGTTGATTATGCAAACACAATACACATAATATGGCCATAGTCATTCATTCTTGCAGTATGGTTACATACAATGTTATTGTTACACTGTAACATGCGCATCAATATGATGTGTACACCAGCCTGCTTTTCACATTTTATGTGACAAAATATACATGGTGTTTCATATGTAACACCAAATAGACACTTTGGTGTGTTGCTTACGTTAATGAAGATGTCATGTCAATGTTTGCAATTTATATATTGTTCCATTTTTTTATAGGTATATCTCCTCTGACTGATCATGGTATGTATATGAAATAACATCTGTCATAACATGTGCCTACCTCTATATACGTATAATTATAGGATGTATAACCCCAACATAGTTGTCAACTTCAAATCTTACATACATCTAGTTTCTATATCATGTACATGCATTTAGCTACTATTGAGCGTTCATGTGCATTGTATTTGAAAATGATTAGTGACATGACATCACATTTAATGTATGTTCCCTTACAATTTCCATTAAACTAATATAGGGGTAGGTGGAGAGAAGGGGATAAATGCTGCTAGTTTTTTCCATAGGGGTGGTGATTAATGACGGATGCACATGAGTGATCATAACACTCCATGCATAAATGCCTGTAATCACACCAATGCTTTGTACATCTTCTATGTTGCAATGTATGTGATTAGTAATGGTATCAATTATTTGTAAAGATTAGTTTTACATTGTCACATGTGTATGTATAAGTCACACATGTGTGTTGATGTGACCTACATGTAACAAGTGTCAAACTGTTAACACAAACCAAAATAATTCAAAAATTTATTAGTAATTTTGCATAATTCATTTCTCACAATGACAATGTTGTTAATATAGTTGGAATGTCATTCACGTCAGTTCATCATTATTATGATGATCATTTACAAGTATTCTCAACATATGAACGTCAATCACGTGCACATTTGCATACGCACACTTTTCAAGACAACTGTTTGTGTCTGTATCAATTTGTGTATGCTGCATGTATAACACCGTCAAATGATACCATCAGGTTTATTATGGTAGCTTATATCATCATATTCACATTACTATGTATGTGTTGAAGGTTTAATCAACACAATAAAATATAGTTAGTTTGGTAAATTACATATACACAGAAACTTACATGTTTACATGATCTGTACCTAATATTCTTAACATCATGCATTATAGTTGAGCACTACATCTTGGCATTAAAATTATTTGCCACACTCAAAAACAATTTTAACAACATCCCCATGTAACATGAGAATTTTTACATGCAATGGCTACTTGGTTTTAAGTCTCCTTTACATAATTTCTACAGTCATACGTTCCATTATACAATATACTACACTAATGTGTTTGCAGAGTGGCAATGGTTGTTATATATTACACAGAGCATGGCATATAATGTTAGTTCAAAAGAAAGAACACACATTAAATTTACAAACTGTACTGTTTAGCAACATCATTATGTTAATTAAGTGGTTATGAAATATAGGCATAACCGGATCACATTTTGTATTGTTTGTTAATATGCGCAGCAAGCATTATAAAAATTGTTGCATATGTAGTATATTAGTCGGTCGCTCCTCCTCACAATCATCTCATATAACGTTGGACTCTTCTGAAATCATACATTGATCCCATTGATTCTTCCCCGACATCTCTGAAATACAGCAAACAGATGATGGTCACAGATGGCACCTTTATATATGTGTCGCCGTGACAACGCGTTGCACATCTCTATATGATTGTGTATATCCACGCGTTATTCACTTATATGTTAGAAGTGCAAGGTTACAAGTACACATCATTATGTATCCTTTTGTTAATTGCTTAGCAGCCATAACTATGGATATGATCTTTCCGTTGGCAGTATACATAATAATGTGTGCGCACATCTTAATTTGCGCACGCACTTCCCGATTGGGTCGACTAAGTGTTAGCGCATGCGCTAAACAATGTGTACGTTGTGCGTTCAATACATGTTGTTACTAGCATTAAGCATATTATATTTCTTTCAAATCCAATGAACGCGAAAATACATTCTTTCTAAACACGTACTTCTATAATCTTTTTCAACGGACGTGTGTGGACGGAAACAACGGGCAATCACCCAATGAGCGAATACAATATGTGTGACGTCATGTTAAGGCAGCGTGAAGTGCAGGCAAACACTCCTCCCACTGAATTAACATTGGGCTACCGCACTGTGAACGCCCACAAACACAGACGCGCGCGCATGACACAGTGCAGTGACCGTAACAATAACAAACGGACACAGCCAATAGGCTTTGACGCGCGCACGTCGGTTGGGGGCAGGGCTTACACCCGTAATCCTTTTTAAGGACGCCTTGGCACATGACAAGTGTCCCACGTCATATGTGGCCGACCCTCTTATGTTAGATGTTGCATGAAAAAAAAAATAGGTGTGTAAAAGTTATGGTAACATGTTGCAATGATATTTTTTAACAGATAGGAACCTAGGTATATTTATTCCGTTACCAATGTGTAGTAATGTTTCTGGTTGTAGTATATTGTAATAGGAAACAATGTGTTTGGGAACGCTACATGTTATGCTGTCTGCAATGTTACGCTGTATCCACGCATTTAGCGTAAACATGGTGAATAGAAAAACATTTAAACTTTTAACGGTGAGTCAACGCATAACAATTATTATATTTACCATTCTTGTAGAAGTAACACTTCGTTAGGCTGCAACTGGTCGCTCCAGAAAGACAATGCATTTTCATCCATGGTTGACGCAACCGTTGAATCCTGTACGACACACATCTCCATGAGGCGCTCATAGGAATCGCCACTGCCTTCTTCAAACAATACGTCCGGAGGTACGTACAGTTCTTGGTTTTGCCATTCTAATGTGTTTTCACCAAAAAGGTTTGGAAAAACATCATTGTAGTTATGTTCAACTTGCATCTGTGCTTCAGGAATGGAGGGTGCAGATATTGCAGCAGGTATCGATTCAGACGGAACAGTAGTAGCGGATCCATTGCTATTGGTATTAGGAATAAATATGCTATTTATCAGAAGATATGTGCCATGTTCCATGGTAATTTTAAATTGTGGTGCAATCTGCCACAATCCATACCTTTCATGTAGGTTATCCTGGACACGTTCAAAACATTCATTTGTTGATAAAGTGAATCGTACAGATGATTTACAATTTCCAGCGCGGCACGGGTCTTGGTAATATGGATATTTACTTCTGATCAAGTCATAGATCTGCCCCACGTTGGCTTTGTGTTGTTCAGTTGATATGATGGCCTCTGCGATCATTATTTTATAAGATTTATGCGGATAGTTGTTCAATGTTGTATTCTGTGCCATTGCTGCGTCTCTGTGTGTGAATCTTGAGTTGTAGGGTTTTTCTTCTGAATGTGAAACTATTTAAATGTTATCTTTTGTGGCTTTTTTGTCAAGGTCAGACTTCAAGTTCCATGTTGCACTCCTTTTTTAATAGAAAAGCAAATGTGTGGTGCTGCAAACAAGAGCCTTTTAAAACAAAGATGACTTGATAGAAGAATCCTGAGGTGCAACCCCCCTGTGGTTGAAGGACTGAATAAGCCAAGACAGATTGGGTGACCGCTGCTAATCAAACTCCAATTGTTAACCGACTAGTGGACTAGGGTCCCCACAAGCAATGCAGTACGGGACCTCACACTGATGTGAACCAACATATAATATCGGAATGGAGAATGTCCAGATAATATCCAGATATTGAGATAAAGTAATTACTCACTCAGAGCCAGCTTGTCCTCCCTGTCATCACTGTAGGTGTATCTTCATCCAATTGAGGGGGGTGTGCATCCGTTTTTTCATGGGTCCTGGAAGTATGCAGATAGGAAAAAGCAGGCACAAGCAACCACGAAAAAGCAGCCACGCCAAAGCCAAAGCGATAGGCTAAGGCCAATAAAGGGTAAAGAAGTAGAACGAGCACTGCACCTTGAATAGGCTGGAGGCAAGCTGCTGGATAAAAAAAACTTTATTGCGGCATACAAGCCAGGGTTAAAAACCACATGAGGAAGATCCTCTAACGCGTTTCGTCCCTTGGGGGACTTTGTCAAAGAGTGATCTTTGGCCACCGGAACTCATTATTTATAGCCCCTTTCCCCCCGGTGCACAGCTACGTGGCTCCTCCCTTACATCCCGGCTGTATTAACAGCTGGTGGAAGCAAGATAGTTAATGGGTATAAGCTGCCACGCATCCGTGCACCTCGGGCAGGCAATAAATCAAATTTAGAAACATCACCTATGCTCTCTTACATTAACTAGTTGTTTGCACATACCCAATCATAAGTAAACACATGTGGTTTACAGCACATGAAAGATTTGGTTTAAACACACAGTAGTAACCTGTTGATACACTGTTCCAAGAGAAGCATTACAGCTGCCAGCGAGTCCGGTTAGCCTTACAAACTGATACATACAATACACACAAAGACACAAATGTATTCCATTAGTAACCAAGACATATAATACACATATAATAAGCCCATCAAAGCACGAACTAAACCTTCAAAAAATACAATACAGGGATAACTAAATACCCATGTAACTAAATACCAAAGTAAACTATCTTATACTAATAAATAAAAAGAAAAATAATTATAAGAGTTCATATAAATATACAAAAACACAACCAATTTTAGAAAACTTATGTTTCTTGAATAAAATGAACTCCCATGTGGAAGTAAAAAAGAAAAAAAAAAGAAAAAAATATATATGAATTTCATTGACAAAAGTAAGGCCAATAAAGAAAACTTGCTGACCCCAAAGGCTAAGGGTTTTAATAGACGTCAGCCTTATTATGTCAAGAAGAAATACGGTGATGTACTCGACGCAAAACGAATGGGAGCCAACCCATCGAACCCGCAGACCACTTCCTCACATACGCTTCGACGACTCTGCCTCCGCTGTCCCGGAAATCTTCAGCCCGTCTTCTCCACCCCTCGTCCTCGACGCTGCCGCCGCCCTCCCGGAAACCCACAGGCCATCTTCTCCAGTTCTATCCGACGATGCTGCCGCTGGTGCCTCTGAAATCCACGGGTCACTTTCTTCTTTGCTCTTAGATGACTCTGTTTCTCGCCCGGAAATCCAAAGGTAACTTTCTCCATCCCTCTTCGACGACGCTGCCGCTTCTCCTCTACCGGATATCCACAGGTCACCTCCTCAACCCTTCTTGGACGACGCTGCCGCTTCTCTCCATTGAATCCCCATCTCATCCTCCGTTGCACCCATCCACCCAGATGTCCACACGCCATGCACAAGAAGCAGCTCGTTAGACCGGATGCTGAATGGGAAAAGTGTGGATATCCCCGGGAACTCTATTGTGCTGGCAAAGATAGATCTGCTTCTGGAGACCATGCTAAATATGGATCAACGGATTCAACATATGGATCGACGAATGGAGAAGATAGAGGCTGACATAGCGGGTATACATCATTTGCTCGGTGTTCATGCCCCTGCTTCCCCAACGCCGGAGCAGGAGGGTGGCATGGATATGATGAATGGGAGCATCTACACCCTTCCATCACCAAGCACACCCCCTCAACCAGAAGATGGAGTGTACATGTATGCCATTGAGGAGGACATGACAACCCTGTCAAGACCACGCCAGGAGACAACACAGTGACCAAGACAGAAGGAAAGCTTCCTCCCAGACAACCTACCCTCGCCCGTCGCCTCATGCACACCCGCTCCCAGAAGACCTACATTCGCTCGCATCGATACGGTGCCCAACATCACCCTGCGCGATCTGCTACCGGTGCTCAGGGAGAAGTATAGGGTGATGAGTGCTGGTGCACCCCACAAGTATGCCTTGTTACTTTTTAAGCACCATGTGCCCTACTCGTTGTACTGCGACTGGGCCTTCAGAGTAAACTACGAAGGAAATCGTGTAAAAAAGGCGCTTCCTGCCAATTTAAGAAAGACCATTCTGGAGGAATTGCGGCGCTTTTATACAATTACAGATCCTGTAATGAAAGGCGTTCGAGACTGCATTAATGGCGTTTTGTGCCATGCAAGGAATCGGCCATGGATGGACAATCTGGTGGAATTTCTGGTTTAATCACGGGTACTGTAAGACCATACTGTTGTGCTGAACTGTACTGTACATGTTTTGACCTGCTGTACTTAAATAAAGGAGATGTTGTTGTGTGTTTTAACTTGTATTTATACAGAAATGTTTTAACTTGCTGTACACACACACAGGACCTGCACAATTCCAGTCCCTGAGGGCCGCAAACTGAAAACCGGGCCTGTTTGCTGCCCTCGAGGACAGTACTGGTGCAGGCTTGACTGACTGTTTTGCACACCATCCCACTGTATTCTGTATGTTTTGACTTGCCGTTCTTTAATAAAGGAGATGTTGCGTTTTGTATATTTTATGAATAAAGAATTTGTGACTGTAAACCATACTGACTGACTGTAAATGTTTTTACTTTCTTTACATAAATGTTTTCACTAGCAGTAAACCATACACCTGTTGATGTTTTGAATTGCTGTGCACTTAAAATGTTTCTACATTGTACAGTATTTGTAAATAAATGTTTTTGTACTTACTACACCAATAAAAGAACATGTTGATTTGTTTTACATTGGTCCATTGGATCCTTTGCTACTGTAACAAAATACAGTGTTTCGAGAATGTACACCACTGTCCAGGCATACTGTACTGTATACTGTAGGCATGCTCAGTACTAGAGTATTAAAAAAAATAGAAGACACATACTGTACTGTACTGTATGTACTGGCACTGTATAGAAGACACATACTGTATGTACAGTACTGTAATACTGCTGCGGCCGAGTTTATTCGAGCATTTGCCCGTTCTCGGCCGCAGCAGTAACCTGGCGCGCGCCGGAGGGTGCCGGGCGCGTGCCGAAGCCTCGGAGGAGAGGCCCGCCGATCGGGGTTTCCCCCTCTCCTTACCGGGTCCGCCGGGTCCCCCGGAACGTCCCGCCGCCGTCGTGACATCCACGCGACACCAGGGCTCCCTCGGGGAGCCCTGGGCACGCGTACAGGCGGCACAGGCACCCGATGATGCGTGACCGCGCATCGGTGATGCGCGGCACGCTGAGGGAGTTCGGCTCGCAAGCCGGGACATTTCCCGGGTTGCGGAATGAGCCGCACTCGGATAAAGTGTGCCGTCTGTGTACATGTAGAATAAATGCATAGTTTTTATTTTTTCGGGTTTAATTACACATTAGATAAAAATGTATTGTATACTGTACGGTCGGAAAACATCAGCATACTGTTTCAGGTACAGTATTCTATCCTAATCAATAACAACGGCCACTAAACTGTAGACTCCGGTACGTGGTTTTTTAAATCTGATTCAGCAATGTGCAGGCATTGTTACACAAAGTGATATTATCCATCGAAATCCCTCCATTAGCTTTTTTCTTTTCTGAGGAAAAACAAAAAGAAAAGTTTTACTGTAATAATTTTCTCGGGGGGCGTCTCCTGTTCACATGCGCATGCGCCTACCGTCGATGTAATGACACGCATATGCGTTTCAAGAAGGTTCCAATGTGCATGCGCCTAGCGTTCCACCAATTGTTCAGTATCTGCAGTACAGTACTGTAGAAGCCGCTCAGCCAATGATATTGCTTACAGGAGAATCGCTTGCCTTTTGAATCGCACTGATATTGATACTGTATTGTCAAAATAAAAAAAACACAGAAAATAATACGGCAACAATACTCACCATAGAATTTCCCATTCAGCTGGCGCCGGCGCTGGGCCACTGCCAGTCAGTGTTCTTGATCATCCACGTCGATAGTTGGCAGCAGGACTACTACACCTGTAGTCAGCTGATGAGGCTGGAAATCGCTTAGGTACATACAAGCTTGATCGAAACTGCACGCAAAATCCGGCTCAGGCTTGCTGGACAGACAGCAAGGGTTGTCACTGACGGTGGGACCGTTATTGGAAGCCGGTGCTGGTGCTGGTGCATTGCTTGGCAGCGACTGTCGTTTCTTAGTTGGTTTTAACATGACCTTTCACCTTTTGCTGTCTGCATGATCATAGATACAGGAAAAAGCTGGTGATACAAACCAATACCCTCCAATAAATTGTGGCTCAATACGATAAAAACAGGGATCGCTACATAACCTTTTCTTTCTTGCACGCTTCCACGCATGAGGAGCTGACGAAAATTTGTAAATCTCATAGTTTTCGATAAAATACTGATAAATTTGAACAACTGTTGCCATCTTGCCATCTTATCATCTGTTGCATTAATCGCGGCCCATATCAAATACGCGTAATTTCTGTTGGGTTTTTGGAAAACGGGCTGCACTTGAACACTCATGGCGGCGGCTCTCTGGAGAATACTGTAACAGAAACTGGTCTTTGTCTTTCTTTAATATGAAAAGCCTAAATTGATATATTATTGCAACCTCTTCCTTCTGTCTCAAGGCCAATTTACAATAGCACACTGTGGTATCTTTTTTAAATGAAACACCTGCAAGTCGACACATTACTGAAGCGCATGCGCGTTACAATTCATGAATATCTGCCATCTGGCGGACACGTGAAGAATTGCAACCTATTAAATCCGAACCATTCTCAATAAACGCATCAACCGCGCTTCAACCGCGCTTCAACCGCGCTTGACCCGTGGCTAAGAACGCAAAATGAATGCGGCATGCTCCCGGTGAAGTGTGTCGCATTCGAGAAAAAAGCAAGGAAAAAACGGCGATGTGTTAGAATAAAATGAGCCGCAGCAGTATCTCTTAAAAAAGACGATATTATGACGAAAAGAATTATTAATGTGATAAATAAAATGTGACTCCCAAAAACCCATAAACAAATTGGCGTATGAGGGTGCAAAACTCGTGCCCATAGCAGTGCCCAATTTCTGTAAATAAAAACGTGAATCAAATAAAAAATAATTGAGTGAGTAAAAAGAATATAGATTCTTGTAAAAAAGTGCAGTGTGAAATAGATAATGTGGATAAATCAAGAAAGTATCGTGTGGCTTTAAGACCGTGATTGGGATCAATAATTGAATAGAGGGAGGTCGCATCTAATGTGACCCACCTATATTCCTTATGCCATTTGAAATCCTGTAAATTGAGAATGAGGTCCGCTGTATCCCTAATGAAGGAAGGAAGTTGAAAAACCAGGGGCTGTAAAAACTTATCCACATACCGCGATAACCCATCACCCAAAGATCCAATGCTCGCCACTATTGGTCGTCCAGGGGGGTCGACTAGCAATTTATGGATCTTTGGGAGATGGTGGAAAACTGGAATCACGGGATGTGGACAGTTAAGAAACTCACATTCCTTAAGACTAATAACATTTAGAATTCTCCCAAATGATAACAATTCAGTCAACTCAAAAGAGTACAGAGATGTAGGATCCTCCTTAAGAACCTGATAAAAGTTGGCATCCTGTAATTGTCTTAGTGCTTCCTGTTTATATTGAGTAGAAGACAATACCACCAAGGCTCCCCCTTTATCAGCATTCCTGATCACAATATTGAAATTTTTCTTAATTTGGTCAATTTGTTGTACCTCAGTGCAAGTCAAATTACCAGATATAGTATTGGAATATGAAAAACCTTGTGAGAGTAATCTTAAATCTCTTTCAAATGTAGTAATGGAAGGGCCCCTATTGTTATTTGGGCAAAATATAGACTTCTTACGGAACCAGAATCTTCAGAACCAAAAAAAGGCTGAATATGTGTGGTTAAAGGCTCTCCTTGTGACTCTAATAAAGAATCCATATCTGAAATTACACAATTCTCGAGGATGATAATACATATGTTAATTCTTGTGGGGATAAGACTAGATGCTCCAAAAAAGCAGCACACCTTTTTGATGGGGTTTTAGATATTACATGTGATGAACCGTCTGATTTGGCACACCATTTTGTCAAATTAGAAAAACTTCTTGTTATGAATATAAGGCTCTGGTGGGATATTACCTCACTAGAGAACTATATTAGATGTAACAGAATTCCTAGGGGATTGCGTATTAAAAAGGTGCCTTCATACAGCGGCTAGGTGTGCGGTGGCAGCCGCCTGGAAGAAGGTATCTCCCCCCTCTAAACAAACTGTAAAAAAAAGGGTTCAAGAGGTGATGGAAATGGAGAGACTGTCAGCCTTTTTAAAAAGGTCCACTACCTCTTTCTATAAGACATGGGACTCATGGTTGACCCAAATGGCACTCCAGCGCTGAAACACCTCATAACAATAGAAAAGGAATCAAGATAGAACAGGGACCCTAGTTGTGGAAGCCGAGGAGAAGGGGGACAATGCCCCCCCCTCCCTCTCCCCCCTCCACCCTCTCTTTCCCTTTTCTGTTTCTATACTCACGACACCCCTGCAGACCCCGGAGGGTCAGGGGGACGTTGAGGCTTTTCCCCAACACCAACTAAAATGTGAAAAACTCGTATTAGGCCAAAATATTTTATGCGCCTGTAATTTTGTGAAATGTTCTAATGCCTAATAAAAAAAATTTGAAACAAAAAAAAAGGTGCCTTCATTTGTTTTTTTGAGTAATAAATTTGAGCAAAATTGGGTTAAAATCCTGGATACTTGCTCAAAACAACTTATGGAGCTTATTATCCAAAAAAAACATCTGAAAAATCAAAGCTCGTGGAAGAAATAGCGACTCTCCAAAATAAATTAAAACCATTTTCCAAGATGGAACAATTTATTAAAAATGATAAAACCCTTTCCTCTAATGTCGAATCAATTGAATAGATTATTAGTGAGAAGAAACATTCTAAATTTGAGAGAGATTGCATAGATTTTGCCAAAAGCCAAATATATTGTTGGCAGAAACCACAAGCCACAAGGGAATTTACAGGTTCAAGTACACCAAGGGGTAAACAACAACAATACAAAAATTGGTTTAAGAAGAATCCAAATAAGTCTATTTTAAAGAACACCAGAGTTGAGACTTCTAGTTTTGACTCAGATGTTTCTGATTATGAAACAAGGTCTCAATCTGTGTCCTTTGATGGATTTACTGGCCATTCTAGAGATGATCGGGGGCTACAAATTATGATGATAGGACTTCTGTTTCTACTTTCCAACCAAGGGTCTCTAAATCATCTGGTCAACCTTCCTCGGCTTTTTTACAGCCAAATCCCAGAGGCCGGGGAGAAAACGAAGGTCACAAAGGAAACGACGAAAGCCGAGGCAGATCCAAGAGGAAGAAATACGAATAAACTCTCCTGATAATGTTATTAATTTATCAGGTGTAGATCTTTCCTTGGATCAGCTGACGCTCTTGAACAAAGGATTAGGTTTTGCACCCACACAGAACTTTCATCTATTTCAAACTGTTATATATCTCCAAAAATTTACACGTAAACTTTCTTTAAAAAAGCTATTTGCCTCAAAAAATCGTTTATTGGGTGCAGAAACTAATGCGGATTCTATTGAATCAGTACAATCTAGTTCTACACTTAACGAGAGTTCACTAAATTTTCATGAGAATTGTGTTATTTCCAATATGGATTCTTTATTAGAGTCACATAGAGAGCCTTTAACCACACTGTTGCAGGGTACATGCAACTACACACGCGGGTTTCTTGACAAGGCTTATTTATTTAGCCTTAAAAGATATACTGCACACTAAAAAACAAAAATAGCTTTTCATCAGCAAACAAGAGAAAAGAAAATGGCTTTTTTTTCAGCAAACAAGAGAAAAGAAAAATGGCTTTTTCTTCAGCAGACAAGAGGAAAGAAATTGGCTTTTTCTTCAGCAGACAAACAAAACAGTTTCTCTTTAGCAGACAGTCTAAAAATAATGCAGTTACCCTTTTCTATGCATGAGACAGACAGTTCATCATTTATCTACTTTGATAACTGACCTTGTATCAGTAATCTCTTCAGTAGCTTACTCCTCTCACCTCAACAGCGAGCACCATGTGTCTACAGCCTGGGTTTTTAACGCACCTTGATTAGGCAGCTGGGATCCAACTAATTGTCCTGAGGTTCCCAGCTGAAGTTAACCTAGTCAGTGCTGCACTGCAGACTAGACGTGGGTTTTCCAGGCATATAGCTGGTGGCTTTTATTTACCCTGTCACATTCCTCCCCTGTTAGTGTGTGGCTGGGGCTACGCACGGCTGAAGCCCGACCACCCATCCCTTCTCTAGAAAAGAAGTCAGCATTTGCGTTCTCTTTTCCCGGCCTGTGCTGAATCTCAAATGAGAAGGGTTGGAGGGCCATATACCACCAAGTCAACCTTGCATTGGAATCCTTCATACTATTTAACCACTTCAGTGGAGCATGATCCGTCACCAAAGTAAAATGGACTCCTGCCAGGTAATAGCTCCAAGGCTCGATTGCCCACTTTACTGCGAGGCACTCTTTCTCAATCACTGTGTAGTTTTTTTCCCTTGGGAACAATTTCATACTCAGGAAAAGGATAGGGTGTTCAACTCCCTCAAACTGTTGTGACAACACTGCCCCTAGCCCTATCTCTGATGCATCTGTTTGCACTATAAAAGGGCTGTTGAAGTCTGGGCTTCTAAGGATGGGACCCTCTGATAGACACCTTTTTATGTCCTCAAAGGCTCTCTGACAATCCCTTGATGATACCACTTGTGTATGGGCACACTTTTTTGTGAGGTCCGTTAAAGGGGCTGCCACTTCCGAATAGTTGGGGATGAACTGCCGGTAGTACCCTGCTAAACCCAGCAGAGAGCGTATCGGTGTTTTTGTTTGGGGGGTCGGAACTTCTTTCAGGGCAACTACCTTGTCGGCTATTGGCCTTACTTTTCCACCTCCCACTGCATACCCTAAGTATTTAGTTTCCGCCTTACCCAGGGCACATTTCTTAGGGTTGGCTGTGAGCCCTGCCTCTCTTTGAGATTTGAGGACCACTTTCAGCCTATTTAGATGGGCCCGCCAGTGTTTACTATAATTGACAATGTCATCTAGGTAGGCTGCGGCATAATTCCTATGGGGCCTCAGTACCTTATCCATGAGTCTCTGAAATGTGGCTGGGGCTCCATGCAGTCCAAATGGCATTGTCACAAACTGGTATAAACCCATGGGAGTGGCAACGGCTGTTTTGCATTTGGACTTTTCCTCTAAGGGTATTTGCCAGTATCCTTTTGTCAAGTCCAGCGTGGATATATATTCCGCGTTACCAAGGGCATTAATTAATTCGTCCACCCTTGGCATCGGATATGCGTCAAACTTGGATACCGCATTGACCTTTCGAAGGTCCACACAAAATCTTACCTTCCCATCGGGGTTAGGGACCATAATTAGTGGACTACACCACTCACTGCATGATTCCTCAATCACTCCTAAGTGTAACATTTCTTGTACCTCCTTCTCTACCAGAGCCCTACGACTTTCAGGCAACCTATAAGGAAGGGAACGTACTTTTACCCCAGGTGCTCTCTCGATCGCATGGGAAATTAAGTTAGTTTGTCCTGGTAAGTCAGAAAAAACATCATGGAATTGTGTAATTATTGCTAACAAGTCCCCTTTTTGTTCAGAGGACAACTGTTTACCCATTGGGATTTTATCATCACTCACGATGTTCTCCCGTGGAGGCTGAGGACCCAAGTCCGTTTCCTCCTCCACCGGGTGGATGAATAGAGACCGCTGCATCTTCCAGGGTTTCAGCAAGTTCACATGGTAAATTTATTTACCCTTCCTGAACCCTGGTTGAGCGATCTCGTAATCCACATCACCCGTACGGTGGAGTACTTCGAATGGGCCCTGACATTTAGCCAGGAGTTTACTCTCGCAACTGAGTAACAATAAGATCACCTGATCTCCTGGGTGAAACACTCATGCGAGCATTCTGATTGTAATGTCTCTCCTGACTGTCCTGGGCTGATCTAAGATTCTCCCTTGCAAAATGGCCGGCCACATCAAGGCGCTTCCTAAGGTCTAGTACATATTGCAGGGTATTCTTAGAAGGGGACCGCTGTTCCTCCCAGGACTCCTTTAGGAGGTCTAGGATACCCTGGGGTTGGCGGTCATAGAGCAATTCAAATGGAGAGAATCCCGTGGAGGCCTGGGGAACTTCCCGCACTGCAAACAGCAGAAAAGGGAGAAGTTCATCCCAGGCTCTCTTCTCTGAATCTACAAATTTCCTCAGCATCCCTTTTAGAGTTCGGTTAAATCTTTCCACCAATCCGTCAGTCTGTGGATGGTAGACCGATGTCCGAACAGACTTGACCTCTAGTAACTTTAAGACACCCTGCATCAGTTTAGCCATGAAATTTGTACCTTGGTCTGTCAACATAACCTGGGGAAGTCCAACCCGTGAGAACAGTTCCAACAACTTGTTGGCTAGTTGCTTCGCCGTTGCTGTTCTCAGGGGGAACGCCTCAGGATATCTTGTTGCATAATCAACTATTACAAGGATAAACCTGTGTCCTTTCGCAGAAGGTTCTAGAAGTTCTACCAAGTCTAAACCAATCCTCTCAAAGGGAACTGATACCAAGGGTAGAGGAACCAAAGGGGCTGGTTTTTGTCCTTTTGGACTAGTTAGCTGGCACTCCGGACATGCCGCACATAGCTTAGCAATATCACTATCCATCCCTGGCCAATAGAATCGGGATGAAATACGGTCCAATGTTTTATCCCTGCCCAGGTGACCACCCCAAGGGACAGTATGGGCTAGAGTGAACACAGATTTAACAAACGCCTTGGGAACCAATATCTGTCTGGTGACCTCCCCTGTTTGTGTCTGCCTATTCACCCTATATAGGATATTATTTGATAGCTCAAAATGGGGGAACACTATCACCCCCTGTGCATCTACAATCTGCTCATCAATTTTCACCACCTTGTCATACTGTCTAGCAAGGACTGGGTCTTCCCTTTGCTTCTGGCGAAAGTCAGGGAGGTACAGGTCTGGTTAATCTCCAGGGCCCATATCCCCCTCCCTCTGGCCACCCCCAGCCATCACTTGTGACCTCTGACTACTAGAATGGTCACCTTGAGACCCAGATTTCTGCAACCAGTCCTGTTTGTCCGAGCGTCTTTGCTTCCGAGTCTTTTGAACCCGGTGTCTACTGGGAAAAAGGTCTGCCGACAAGGGGAACAGTTTGCCAGGGTTCTCCTGAGCCCTAGAAGAGGCTCCTCATGAAAGACTGGGGCCTTTAGGTCTGAAAAGAAAGGCCAGTCCCGACCAAGCACAACGGGGGGCAGGGAGCCAAGGACCGACTCCTACTTCGAGGTAAGCTTCCTGACCTTTTACCTGTAGCCGGATTTTGGCCGTTGGATAGCGTTTTACATCGCCGTGTATACATTCTATGCTCCATGGGGAGTCAAAAGAACACACGTTAGGCGGTAACAGTTCCTGGAGGACCAGAGTTTTCCCAGAGCCCGAATCTACAAGGGCCTGGACGGTTTTTCCCCCAATTAGGGCTGGAAGTAGCCAGGGCTTGTAATTTTCCCCAGTAAAGGCCGAGGCGATGATTCTGCTGAATGAACAATCCATCTGTGGACAGTGCACATACCGGTGACCTTGTTCTCCGCAGGCAGAACATGGAGAGGGTACCCTTGCAGGAGGGGGCTGTGGATAGCGCTCCGCTGGACCGGTTACTGGAGACCAGGCATCTGGTGGGTCCTGTGGGCGACGTCCTCGGAAGTTCCTCTCATTTTGCGATGAGCCGACATCTGGAAGGAGATGAGGGTCTCGGCGGGGACCAGCATTTGGACTCCGTCCTTGCTGGAACAACTGCTCCTTCAGTTGGACTTGGCGGTTTCGTATGGACGGGCCTTAGGTTCCCCATTGATCCGACCTCCCTCTTTTGGTGTCCGCAAGTGCCGGTGGAGTCGGGTCCAGGACACTCGCCTGCTGCTCAGCCCCAAGGAAGTTCTCCACGAGTCGGACCGCCAAAGCTAGTGTAGAGGCAAAAGGAAAAAATACGATTAGAAATCCCCAATAACATAATAAATATATCAATTGCGGCCTTGTCCCTAGACCAATTATCACTTCTAAATAAAGGGTTAGGTTTTGCACCCAGTCAAAATTTTCAGTTATTTCAAACTGTTATAGATTTGCAAAAATTCACGCGAAAATTAACCTTAAAGAAAATGTTTTCTGCAAAAAATGGTATAGAGGAAATTCACGGCTTAGAGGGTTTAATGTCAGAGGATCAATCTCCTTCTATGAATGATACACCATCCTTGAATTTTCAAGAAAATTGTGCTTTGTCTGACATGAACACATTATTAGAATCACAAGGTGAATCACTCTGTTAGGTCCATCTACCTGACCAGACCTTAGAGCAGGTACCTTCTTTTACTCGACCCGGGGAGATTCATCACGCAGCTGCTATATGCTTCTGGTCTCAGATATGATAGTTACGAGCTCGGAGAAGCAAAGATTCAATGCACACAAGGTGGTTGAGTTCTCGCTTCTGTTTTAATATGCTAACAGAGGAATATTTATACAAAAGGCAAGGACAATACATCGTGTGTCAATTTCATACATCTGTTACAAATTCAGTTCCCATGTATAGATCATACATCTAAAATGACATATACCATCTGGCCTAAATTAGTAGAAATAGGGATCAAAGGTCAATAACTACTAATGGGGTAAGAAACAAGACTAGTGGTCTTGTTTCTTATAATCTTATTTCTTATGTAATAGATATCCTGGGACAGCTGGTCCACAGCTAGAATACTTTTACCATTTGGTCTCTGAGAGAACAAAGCTTGACACATATTTATTTTAACCTGTTCAGTCCCTGAAAAGAACAGAGCTGGCAGATACAGTTTTTAACCTTACACCCTCCTTTTGTTCTGGAAGAACAATCCAATCGACCAGTCCCATTTATTCTTCTACACACCACTCAGGAGAGGAAAAACTCCAAGGGAGAAACCTCTAAGAGACAATGGGGATGCAGAAATCTATCTCTTTTAGGTATCTCGTTTGATAATCAGAGGTGAACATATGGGTGGTTGACGAGTACCAAGACTATTGGTATTTCTCGCTCTCATTGTGGGAGACATATATATAACTGTAGAGCTAGAAGCAGAAGCAGCTTTCTTTTTTCAAAAATAGAGCTGATTACACTTTTAGCCATCTGAATTAACATATACACACAAAGTAATAAACTTGCGATTGCCATGATTCCATAAAGAATTTTCATTCCCAACGCACCTAGCCAATTTCCAAGACCAAATGTCCAATCGAACCCTTTTGGTTCCTCTTGCATTCTAGATGGAATTTCTGGTAGAGTGTCCATGTCATGATGTATACTTTATGATTGGTCATCAATATAAAGACAACATTCTTTACCTACTAACTTACAAACCCCTCCTTGTGCTGCCAACAGATAATCTAGTGCCATACAATTTTGCAATACTGTTGCTCTAATTTGTTGCTATTTGCTACTGAGTCTTAAAATAGCGTCTTTAGTATCGTTAAAAACGACATCTATATTGACTACCAAGAAATCCCCTTTTGCATACAAATCATACATTCCTAAAAAGGTATTAGACCTCCCGCAACTCTCTTAACTGAGCTACTTTTAATAATTAATGCCTTTCAATTTCGTATCCTTTGCTTAGGTAGGGTGGACATTATTTGAAAATCAGGCAAATTCTATTTCTGAGAATAAGTGGGGGTTGGTGGGGGTGAATATTTCCTAGGAGCGACTGCACAACATATACATCTTACATACTACATTTACTCAGAATATCGGAACAGACAAAATGGCTACCATGGTCAAAATGGATGACTTGTGATCCTTTCCTTGTGGTTGACACACACCCTTCCCACCTTCCTCATATCCAATCTTCTCAGCCCCCTCTTATCCTTTCGAGACAGTCTTTTTAAAGAATGGTTAACCATATCATAGTCCTGCCAGACAAAAAAAATAGTCCCATAGTGCATAACTTGATTCCTTTCTGGCCATTGTATTGGCCCAGTTGATTTCTTTTTTGGTCTCTTCTTCTGGGGGACGGCTGACATTTTCATCACCAAAAAGAGACATAGCATCGGTGGGGGGGGGGGGGGGGGTTGCAACGCACTTCTGGACCAAAGTTTTGCTGTTCATAACACAGAGAGTAATGAGTAGGACAGACACACATACAAAAACA
This sequence comes from Ascaphus truei, assembly GCF_040206685.1. Lineage (NCBI taxonomy): Eukaryota > Metazoa > Chordata > Amphibia > Anura > Ascaphidae > Ascaphus > Ascaphus truei. Next base: position 234,683,197 of record NC_134487.1, on the reverse strand, counting down.
TCCACTAGCTTCGCTCCCAGTGAAATAATCTAACCACCAAGTCCCAACAACTCCCAACCCTCATCTCTACCTTTAAACACTAAAATCACTTTTCCCAAATAACATAACCTGGTCTAGTTGCAGGATAATACTTTATCTATCCTTCTATCACAGAGTCAATAACTTCCCTAGGGCAAAGTCGTATTTCTACTCCCTTTGTAACCAGTTTCTTTTATATATATATATAGTTCTACAAATATCTTATAGCATCTTGTCTTTTTCCAAGGGGTTAAATATAACTCTCGTGTTCCTGTTGTGCAACTTATTGGGTATGGATACTACATTGGGTTACATTGCACATAAGATGTGGGCTTCGTTTACCAGGATTCCATTATATAACAAAAAGGTGTGCATATATGCTATACGCAGGACAATAAAACGAAAGAAATATTACTAAACAAAATATTCCTGTTACTACCCTATCGTCTTCATGTGAACACCACTTATATAAACCTAATAGCATAAACATTGTAATTAAAATAATAAAACCTGTAAAAAAGGTTATTAAAAAGTTCAAAGTTCATATATTGAGGTCCGGATTTCTGCCTATGAACTTTTCTCCTTCTTTGGTTAGTGCCGGGTTTTATTGTGACCCAAAACACCAACTGAAAATAACTGTGTCTTTAGGCCTTCCCTTCTGTATTGAGGTTTAATTTTGAAGCGACTGTGGGTGCACTTATGTAACATGGATCCAGGAAAAATACTCTGACGGGTTGAATCTGGAATAGGGCTCTCCACTTTAGATGAAAAGCGCTTTTGCGTCACCTTTATCTTCATCTAATTAGTAGGACTGCACCTGGACATGAGACACTCAAACAATTGCATTAGTTCCACACAATAGACGCTGATTAAAATCGTCTGTTTAGAGCATAATCATACAACATTAAATCTTAAAGGTACCTGGGGTGACCATTGGTCTTCCCATGAGAAAAATTATTTCCGATTGTCACGGTAGGCCAGGCCGAATACAACTTTATATTTAAGGGATCGATCACAAAGCAAAACAGGCAGAAAAATACATTGCGGTTTATTCGGATAGGACCTCAGAAACACACAGAAACACAAAAAACAGAGAATATACTTTGGGGGACCTTATACTTATTAGGGAAATAACTTGGGGGGATTTGGGCTCAAAATCAAGGAGTCTGGGGGACACAGGGAAGCCCTGGTGTAATTCACCCTGCGCACCGTCAAATCATGCCTGCTTGCTGGGGAAAATTAAGTGACTACCAGCACTTTGGCCCCCCAACTCCTGCAACCAAAATAATTATATTTCCACCCAAATATCCCCCTAAAACTGGCACACGAGAAATTTCACCGTTCCGCTAAGGGAATATGACATAGGAAATAACAGGGTCAGGTCACTTTTCAGGCACTCCATATCTGAGCTGGGGCATTGGGATGCTTCTTCACATGTAATTCACCAACCTGGGTTTAAATCACAGGACAAACACAATGCATTGCAGGTTTAAAACACATACAACCAACATGTAGACACAAGAGCTTGCACTCCACCATTTGTACCTATCATGTGGGGTTCTAAAACCTTCTCTTCTCTAAGACACCAGCTAAGAATACCTTGCTGACAGGCCAAAATATCCCCTCCGTTTTCTATCATGTGCCAGGAGACTGCTCTGCAGCTATTTCTCATAAGGGGCCACCCATACAAGGCAATCCACTTATAAACTCGCACAGACAGCTGCAGTCCCATGAGGCAAAGGGAATACACAGAGAATGCATCAACTAGCCCACTGGTCTTACACAGTTAATCCCACATACACAGTTCCTAGCTTATACCCCTATGGGGGACAGTATCAAAGGGAAAAATTATAGGCAACACAGTAAGGTACAATATTAGACCCAAGAGCTGACAATCTCAGCCCTTGCAATTCGGTTTCAGGGGCAGCCAGCAATAATAACAGCAATAGCACCTTCCTTTTGTTCACTTTTATTACATGTGAACAATATCACATAAAGGATAACAGCATTTAAAACATAACCTTAATGGAATTGGCTGATGTATAGCAAAACTAACCTGAAACCTTTGGGTATAAAATTGACATTAAAAATCTCAAAAAAACCCTTCTGAATATAAATATAATCTGCTATAGTCTTCTGACAGAAACTTTTAGAACACCAAATAACATCTGGTTTGCTGAAAGAACAACCTGTAGCATAAAAAAACTTGTAGACACAGATTTAAAGGTGGGACACATTTGAGAGAAAAAGATGGTTAAAAAAATGATAAAATATTAAATATTTGATCAACTTTGCAGAAAAATAATTCCACATAGAACCCTCTAGTATACTGGCAGACCTGGCTAGGGTCCTTTTTCCATGTCCTTTTTTTTTTTTTTACTGCTATTTCAGGGTCTGCACACTTATAAGAACCTCAGCACTACAGTTTTTGTGCTGATTAGATTGGACTAGTGGTTACTTTATCCACTTGTTCATACTGCAAGACACTAGTTTAGAGATTCTATGCAGTTCATCAGTGATCCAGAACATTACATTGTGTTCATACTCTAGGATCTGAGCGTTTAATGTTTGTTTTAATCCCCATTATTTTACACAGATATTAAAGATTTAAGTTTTAACCACTTCATTACCCACCCACCAGGTGTTTAGAGTGCTCATTCTAGGTTACTGTCCTCTGTTCATTTGAACTCTATATTAATCAATTTACAACTGTTTCCATTTCAAGCCATATAACAAGCTCAAATAACTTTCTGGACTTCCTGCCAAAACCTTGTAAAAGGAAAAAAAAAATGGTTAATTACTGGTTACTGCAATACAATTTGGGACAGCTTGAAATATGCAGCTCTTCACACAGCCCAATAATGTTACTGGTATTCAAAAATTAAAACTGAATCTTTGTTAAACAGAAAATTATAGGCTTAACATATACTTTATACAGTTTAGTTACTGGTTATACACAAAAGAGCACAGAGTGCAGACACAAAACAAACAGAATTTTACACTTCTTTCACACATGCAACCAGTTTTTACAAAAATAACAGACACATATTTTCTCACCTATTCTAATAAATAGGAAAACAAAACAGTTTGATCCTGCAGACTAAATTTATAAAGATATCCTTTTTTTTCATATCATAATTAACTTTTAAAACTAATTTTAAAATGCTGAGCTTCTAGTTAGCTTTGTGTCTAGAATATATTTCGCCTGTTATTTCTATATAACATATTCACCTGATTTTATCTGTGGAGATTTAGAGGAAAAGAATTGTAATTCTGTTTAAGGAAATAAATCGCCTGGCCAGTACGATAAACATCCTTATTATTCCAGTGACAGAACTGTATACAAAAATAATTCATCCTTTCTTTATTCTTTTTCTCCACAGATACCCAAAACTTTCCCCTGCCCAGTGTAAATTAGTTTATATTATAGTGGGGGTGTACACCTTTTAAAAATTAAATTTCAACATGATCAATTAATTATATTCTTATTTTAGAAGCACTTGCCCTGAATAGTAATTTTGTATACATACAATAAACCGTTTTTCTTATTATTCAATGCGTATAAAACTTTCACGTGGATAGAATTCACTCAGATTCTTACAAGCACACACAGGGATTACTCATACAATCAACCTTATTATCATATTCATGCCTGAAAATGTAATAAAAACATTCTAATGGAAAAAGAAACCTATAGCTGTTATAATCTTGCTTTTCCACTCAATTTTGTAATACATAAGATACCCTGAACTTTTCAATCCAGACGGGAAAATATTATTAATTCAATTTAATATACACTCATACTTGGTTAATGTGGCACAAATAATTTGGGTTTGCATGTCTTAAAATTAGATTGGAAAAATTATATTTTTCTGTCTTTCTCTCTCTCTCCTAAGAGCTCTGCTGACTGGCTAACAACATTTCAACAAAAAGAAAACCATCTCTGTAACTCGTCCTATAAAACAAAATTCTTATTATTTCAACTTTCTAATTCTTGTCTCTCCATTTTTTCTTTTTCTTCTCTATCTGTCTACAACATTCCTGTGCCTTTCCTGTGTAACAAATCACTGGAGAGGAAAAAAAGGTGGGGGCTAGAGCGGCTTATACATGCAGGCAACTTGAGAGGGAGACAGACAAAAAAAAATCTTTTATCTTCCCAGCTTGTTGCTGTGCTTGAGAGTTAATTGAGGCACCTATGCCACACTGCATTCATCCATAAGGGTTATTTTAACTCATCCTACAGTACATTTCTTCATACAGTATACCTATAATCCCATAAACAATTTATAAAGGAATTTTATCTTAACAAGCATACAATAAGGTTAGTCTTATCATTCTTAATATCATCTTAACCTAAACAATTATTAGCTTATCCTAAATTACCATCATATCTGAGACACCATATCAGTACAGCCCGTTTCAATTAAACAATAGGGACTCCAACCCTTTGTTATATAAATCAGGGACTCAAACCCTCGATTCTTCTGCCCTGTAAAATTTAGGTTCTTTAGATTCGCAGAGAAACGGTGAGAAACAATAAAATACGTTTTTCTCACCTTTTTTCTGTGCAAATCCCACTTTTTCTGACACCATTTGTTAGGTCCATCTACCTGACCAGACCTTAGAGCAGGTACCTTCTTTTACTCGACCCGGGGAGATTCATCACGCAGCTGCTATATGCTTCTGGTCTCAGATATGATAGTTACGAGCTCGGAGAAGCAAAGATTCAATGCACACAAGGTGGTTGAGTTCTCGCTTCTGTTTTAATATGCTAACAGAGGAATATTTATACAAAAGGCAAGGACAATACATCGTGTGTCAATTTCATACATCTGTTACAAATTCAGTTCCCATGTATAGATCATACATCTAAAATGACATATACCATCTGGCCTAAATTAGTAGAAATAGGGATCAAAGGTCAATAACTACTAATGGGGTAACAAGACTAGTGGTCTTGTTTCTTATAATCTTATTTCTTATGTAATAGATATCCTGGGACAGCTGGTCCACAGCTAGAATACTTTTACCATTTGGTCTCTGAGAGAACAAAGCTTGACACATATTTATTTTAACCTGTTTAGTCCCTGAAAAGAACAGAGCTGGCAGATACAGTTTTTAACCTTACACACTCATTACACATACCCAACCGTTTTTTGGTTATGAAGACTCAGGTTATCGCCCAAAATCATTATTTTGTCCAAGCTTTAGCAGAGGTCCGTCTATCACCATGTTTGAACAACTGGTAGAACGAGATTTGCGCATATTGGCCAAAGGGTTTTCTAGTTCCCATGTTAAGGCAGGGAATTTGACTTATACCGAAATCCAGCAATTCGATAGTATCAAAAAAGATTATGATATCGTCCTTAAAAATGCCGATAAGGGAGGAGCCCTTGTTGTTATGTCCAAAGATCAGTACTATTGTGAGGCTATGAGACAATTAAAGGATAAAAACTCTTATCAACTTCTTAGGCGTGACCCTACTTCCAAATATCATCTTGCATTATTAGAATTATTAGATATGGGTAGAATCCTATGTGTCATTAGTAAAAAAGAAGTGGACTTCCTTTCCTGTCCACATCCCATGATTCCGGTATTCCACCATCTCCCAAAGATCCATAAATCGCTGGTTGACCCTCCTGGTCGACCTATTGTAGCGAGTATTGGATCTTTGGGAGATGGGTTATCGCGGTATGTGGACAGGTTTATACAACCCCTTGTCTTTCAGCTGCCATCATTCATTGGTGACACGACTGATTTCATCACCGGTATACAGGAGTTCTATTGGCACAAAGAATACAGGTGGGTCACCATGGATGTGACCTCCCTGTATTCTATTATAGAACACAAACACGGTCTTACAGCCATTGAGCACTTTCCTGATTTATCTACATTATCAATTTCACATTGCACTTTTCTGTTAGAATGTATATCATTTTTACTCACACACAATTATTTTCTATTTGATTCACTTTTTTATTTACAAAAGTTGGGCACTGCAATGGGCACGAGTTTTGCACCTTCATACACGAATTTATTTATGGGTTTTTGGGAATCACATTTTATTTATCACAGTGACAATTCATATCGTCATAATATCGTCTATTACAAGAGATATATTGACGATTTGATCTTTATCTGGAAGGGTGATGAAATTTCACTAATATCTTTTATTAATTATTTGAACACTAACACATATAATCTTAAGTTTACGTTTGAACACAATATTAATAATATTCATTTTTTAGATGTATTCCTGTATATCGATGGTGAATCAAACATCCAGACAGACATCTATAAAAAACCAAATTCAAGAAATGCATTGTTAAGTGCAAATAGCTCTCATCCCCGGTCCTTCATAAGGAATATTCCAGGGGCTCAATTTATTAGATTAAAACGTTTATGCTCTAATAATGAAGTATTTCTATCTAGAGCTAAAGAGATGTCTGACAAATTTCTTGAAAGGGGTTATTCTGCTAAGGATGTTACATCAGCATTTAGAAAAGCAGATATTATGGACAGAAATACACTGATCCGTAAGAAAAAGAGACAATTTATTTCTAAACATGAGCGAGATTCCAAATTGTTTTCAGAAAATAAAAAGAGTCCACTGTTTATTACCACATTCAATTCGCAATCACAGCAAATATGCAATATTATATCAAAGCATTGGCATACATTATTGCTAGATAAGGACATTCGCAACATTGTACAACAGGGACCAAGATTCTCTTACCGCAAGGCTAAAACTTTGGCATTTCATTTGTCACCAAGCATGTTCAACTCCAAATCTAATTTTTCAAATATTAAGAATATTCCTAAGGGATTTTTCAAATGTGGCAGTTGTTCCATGTGTCAGTACACATTTCAAACTAAATATGTTACATATGATGACAACTTAAGAAAATATTTTTTAAAATTTTTTCTTAACTGTAATATCAGTTATGTGATTTATGTTCTCTTTTGTGGTTGTGGATCAAAATACGTGGGTCGTACCACGAGACCACTTAGAATAAGAATAGCAGAACACGTCCGACTGATAAAGAAAAAGGATTTAAATCATCCAGTAGCACGACATTTTTCTTCCTGCCCCAAAGGTGGTATAGACCATTTCTCATTTACAGCTATTGAACACATTCCGTGCCACCCCAGGGGGGGAAACAGAGAAAATAGTTTAAATCAAAGGGAGATGTATTGGATATATACTCTCAAAACCCTCCATCCACATGGCATAAACCTTGATTGGGAGCTTAAACACTTCCTTCAGGGTTGAATGGATATGTGGGGGTCTTGGGAGTGTATTCCAATCCATCAATACAGTATTTTACACTCTGACAACAACAGTATACTGTTTCTCTAAAAACTGTATTATGCCTTATTCATATATCGTTATGTCCCTTTAACAATATAGATCTAACTAAGGGTTAAACGTTTTTTCTTTGTAGCCGGAGTTGTGACTATGGTTACCTAATGAGATTATATATCCATCATCTTATTATGATCTGTTCATTATATTATACAGTTAATGATTACAATTTCAGTCCAATGTTGGGTGCATGTGTATATACATATATTATTATATACCTTCTCCTCCTATTTGTAATCCCCACTCAATTTATTTAATTATAAGTCTCTACAAGATATATATAAACAAATATTTCTTCCTTCATTATTAATTTTTTTAATTTATTATGTATGCTATACATCAAATGTTTGTGAGTTTTAGTGTTTTTTAAATTTAGGGTTATATATGTATGTCATTTTTGAATCAATTGTTTATGCATAGTAGTGCTCTTATGGGCCATATCAACTCCCTCCCCTCAGTTTTTTCTACATGATTATCTGAGTGGTAACATCTGTGATTGAACCAATGAATGTAAAGGGCTTGCCTATTTAAGATGCATCTATGCCAATACTAGTCACTCTTTGATAAAGTTCCACAACGGAACGAAACGCGTCAGAGGACTATTCTGTGATGTACAGCAACATGTTTCATTAAAGCTTATTTTTATTTTTCTACTCGATGGCTGATTCCTGTTTGCAGTGACCACCTTTCATTCATCCTTTACTCTAGAGGGAGAGGGGGTTGGCCCGGTATTAAAGGGGTTGCACCCCATATGGCCACCCCCTGACCTCACCAGGGAGGTAAGGGGTTAACTGGACTGCGGTCCAGGAAGGTGGTTTACACCTTGTCATGTCATGAAAATGTATGTTCCCCTGTTCCCATGTTTCATTATAATCCTGTATTTTAATGTTTTAAAGTGCATTTCTGTATCTCCAGTTCTGGAGGTCACAGAGAGTTGATATTTGGCCAATGTGTGGAGTCATTGTAGGCATTAAGAATGGGCAAATTTCGACCTACTGAGCCCACCAGAATGGAACTTATTAATATGTGTAGATATTAAAGTATATACAGTATGTATGGTATTTTGGATCTGCTCTAGAAATGCAGACCATCTGCTATGCTAATGGGTCATGAAGGGCAGTCCGCTGATTGAGCCTAAGCACCGTGATCAAAAGTGAACTGCCTGATTGTTTGCCCTAAGTACTAATCAACAGATCAAGTACTAATCAAAAGATTCTGCCACTCTAATTTTTACCTGAGGGTGGAGAATCATCAAACTGGAGTGGTTTGTAAGTGTTATGGCTACACCTATAAACAATGCAGATACTTCATTTGGTAAACTGGTCGTCGCCCCTGATCTAATTATGGGGCTATCCATAGAGTCCCAGTACACATGGGCTAATTGGCTGGGGAGCATGGGTTAATCTGTGTCTCCACGTTAGGGATTGGATACAGATAATTGTTCACCAATAGTCTGTTTTCAATGTTAAGAATAGGGTTACACAGGTATATAAACTGTGTCAACCCTACAGTTTTTAGTTCTTCTTCTGATACCATCTTGAATGTCACCGGATTGCTGGAGAATTGCTAGCTGATACTTCTCCATTCCCCAACCCTAAGTAAGTGTTACCTTCTTGTCTGTTAATTGTACTATATTGCTGTGTTCACCTTATTTAAGGAATACATTATATTTTATTATATCTAAGCCTCGTTCAGTTCAACCCAGATATTTGGTGTTCATTATATCTTGTCATAAGCTACCGTGACAGCTAGGGTTTCAGCAGCGTGGCATTTTACCCATGAGCGTGCGGAAGGGGGTATTATTTGTAGAAATTGTTCCAAAACCACCTGCTCCAGAATTGCCTCCTTAGTGCACTCCTCGGGTTGTATCCAGCGCGTACACAAGTCCAATAATCGCTGAGCGAGGACCCGGGGTCTCATCTTAGCGGTGTACTTCATGTTCCGGAACTGCTGCCGGTAGGTCTCTGGGGTCAGACCTAAGCAATCCAGTATGGTGGCTTTTACTTGGCGGTAGTCCATTGCCTGATCTGCTGGGAGACTCTGATATGAGGCCTGGGCTTCTCCTATGAGGAGCGTGGCCAAAGCAGTTGCCCAGCGATCTGTAGCCCAGCCCTGAGCTTCGGCAACTCTTTCAAATGTCAGTAAAAAAGCCTCTGGATCCTCGTTCGGCGCCATTTTCCTCAGGAGTATCGGGGGTCTGGTTGCAAGTTCTGGACTGGCAGACCCCTGGAATTGGGTCAGCAGCTTGGCCATTCGCTCCTCCTGTGCTGCCTGCTGCTGGGTTAGGAGCTGGGTTTGCTGCTGCAATTGTCTTTCATCTCTCTCTGCTTGTAGCCGGGCCTGTTCCTGCATTAACTGTCCCTGCTGTTTGGTCTGCTCGCACAAAAACTCTTAAAAAAATTCTTCCAAGTGGGCGTGGCCAGGAAGCCGAGCGGACAAGCTGCAAAATTCTTAGCTCCTCAAACAATCCCCTGCAACGCCGGTATAAAGCCCCTAAAACCGGCGAAAAAACACAATAAATAGCCACCTAGGGTGTCGGGACACAGGGGGAGAGGAATTTGTGGGATTCTGGCAACAGTGAAACCGGAGAGTGGGGGATTCGTACCTGCCCAATGACTCCCCCCTTCGCCTTTCAGGATCTCCAAGCCGCCGGGACCGCGCGGCAGTGGTAGTGGCCGTTCCCCGAGCCCCCCGAGGCAAACGGAGGTTTGGCGAACCCCACATTGAGGTGCAGTGCAGAGGCACTCAATAAGGGACACAGCGGTAGCCGCCCGGCCCCCCCTCCCGACAACTTCAGAGCACCCGCACCGAGCCGGAGTCCCAAGATGGCGCCGGCCGGTGTGTGAGGTGCACACAACCGTGCAGCCATGGCGGAACCAGGGCAGGTGACCCTCCCTGGTGGCACGGGGACCCGTTGGCCCCGAAGGAGAGGGGGAGACCCACCTGGAGAGAAGGAGGCTGCTAGCCAGAGAGGCCCTGCTGCGGGGAGGCTGGCGGCCATCTTGGTACACCCCACCTGTTCACTAGCTGTGCTGCAAGCTGCAAACAAAAACTTTATTTAAAAAAAAAAAAACACAAATAAAGAAATACTCCTCTCCCCCCCCCTCCAATTAAAGCCTACCTTGAGTCCCCCCTTCAAATTGACCACGGGGCCCAGTGCAGAGTCAGCCCAGATGAGACAAAAGGGTCCAAAATACCAAGGAATAAAGGCTCAACCAAAACCAAATAAAGAAATGTGAATAATGTGTGTATGATCGGGACATTTTAAAAATGAGGGGGCTCATCTCAATTTAAAATCTGTTTACACCACTTAAACACATCCAGCTCTACTCCCAGCAAAAATTGACTGACTAAACAACAAAAATGCCGTACACTAAACAACCAAAAAAAACAGCGGTCCAACGGGAGGCTTCCCTCTTCTTCAAAAAACAAAGCTTAAAAGACCAAGAAGCGTCCACCGCAGGCGGAGAGTCAGAATCAGATCCAGACTCTGAAGAGGAAGCGGACGCCCCATTTACCCGCAAAGCAATGATGGGGTTTGTACATGAATTAAAAAGCTCCTTTTACTCCGAGATGCAGAGCTTTCGCCACAGCATCAGAGCGGAGATAGCGTCCATAGGAGACCGCATTGTGGAAGTGGAGGAGAAGGTGGATAAGACCGCCCTGGCACAAGAGTCCCAAGCGCAAGAAATCGAAGAATTAAAAACTCAAGTCAAAACAATCTTCGAAAAACTAGAAGACACGGAGAACTGGTCACGACGCAATAACCTGTGGATCAGAGGCGTCCCGGAAGAAGTGGACAAAGCCCAATTAGACGCATATCTCACCCGGTTTTTCAAGTCCTTGTTACCCGAAACATCGGATGAAAAACTTCAGATGGACAGAGCACATACTGTCGCGGCCGAGTTTATTCTAACTTTTGCCTGGTCTCGGCTGCGACAGAAACCGGGCGCACGCCGGGGTGTCCCGGGCGCGCGCCGGAGCCTCGGAGGATCGGTCCTCTGATCGAGGCACCCCTCTCCCCTCTCCGGGTCCACAGGGACCCCCGGAGCCCCCCACCGCAAACCCCCACATCGCGGGAGCCCTGGGCACGCACGCCGTGCGCGCACGCTCCCGATGAAGCGTGACCGCGCATCGGTGACGCGCGGCACGCCGAGGGAATTCACTGCAAAAGCCGGGACACCTCGCGGCTTGCGGCTCTAGCCGATGTAAAATAAAACGTGTCGCCACTGTAGGCTTCCTAGACCGAAAGGCCTAGACCCAGCGAAGCCACGGGACGTGATCACATGCCTACACTATTTCCGTATTAAAAAGGAAATATTGAGAGTCGCTAGAACAACTCCAAAGATAGAGCAAGATAATGTTCCACTCCTCATCTTCCCGGACTTGGCTCAAACCACGCTGAATAAGCCGAGAATGTTCGCGCAGATCACCAACTCGCTGCGGAACAACAAAATCCGCTACCGCTGGGGCTTCCCATGTAAACTACTATTCACCTACCAAGAAACTATGCATATTCTACTCTCACCAGTGGATGGTGAGGCAAAACTACAAACATTGGGCCTACTCGAACCAGAAGATCTGGAACCCTCTCAAAGGCCTAGTCAATCACCTAAGGCACAACACCAGGCATGGGCGAAAGCCCCAACCGCTGGGCGAGCTAGGACCCAACCCACTTGAAAAACTAGAGCTGGAAACTCTCCTAACACCCATTCAAGACGACAGGCAAACCAAAACGTGGTCTGGTCATAAGGTACAAGCTGTGACGTGGTTCACTCCAACAATCTATCTAAAAATTAATCAACGGTCGAGATATCTGGAGCACGTCGACCAACTCGACCAAGCCACAATGACCACGACAACCTGCACATCAAGAAACCACTGAGTTTAGCCTCTAAAGTTTCCAAAGTGTGCAAACTCCAAAACTCAGGCTATGTCTTTGTTCACTGTGGAACTGTTCTCCCAAGTTACCCACAAAGTTGAGACATTTAAAGTTTGACAGTTAGTTTGTACTAATCTGAACATTCAGAGGGACTGATATACAATGTTTGTTTGGTACTGCTTTCTAGATAGAAATGTTTTTATAATACAAGTTCTAGACCGATATGTTGCCTATAATTTATTTGGTCTCCCAAAGTTCAACTACTAAATTTTTATTAGACTGAAATATCAGAGGCTATGTTCTAGGCGATTTTTTCCATGTTTCATGTCCCTCACCACCCCCTTAGACTTCGAGTGCAGAGCCTGCCAATTTATAGCTGCCAACCAATCCTACGTAATGTTTTTTTATAAATTGAGTAAGGACATGTTGCTGTAAACAGTTATAACGTTCAAATACCCCCCATTCTTGTTTTTATTCCCCTGATGTGTAAGATCACACACACAACCCACCCCGTACTCTTTGGGGTGATTTTGTTTTCCCTTTTCGAAAGCTTAGCTCCTAAACAAAGGAGCACTGCGGTGTCGTGCCGCTGGGCCACTGCCCGCCCCCCTCACGTTCACTTAACCTGTGAGTGCGAGAGACTCGCACCAAGGGTCCCACTATGGCTGGTCCCCCCAAACAATGTTTGGAAGCCGGGGTCCTCGGCTTACCCCTCCCTCCCCCCTCTACCCTTCCCCTCCTCCAAGTTTTGTAAGCATTTGCCACTTTTATGGAATAATATGTATATCTCTCGTTGTATATGTTCCCATACCAGATTGTTTCGGAGGACGGAGGTACCGACCCTTCAACTATATGTAAGTTATCACTCTGTTCATTTGTATCACAGAACTCTGAACCACCACCATGCCGATTAATATAATATCCCAAAACACCAAGGGCTTAAATACCCCCCGTAAGAGACACATTGCTCTTTCGGAAGCCAAAAGACTGGCAGGAGATATAATTTTGTTACAAGAGACCCATCTGAAAAAAGAGGACCAATCGCTGCTGTTTAGCAGTGACTACCGTCTAGTCTACAACTCATCAGCTCCCACGAAAAAGAATGGTGTAGCTACACTCCTCCATAAAAATTTAAATTTCAAAGTAGACAAAATTAATAGTGACCTCGCTGGAAGAATTCTAATTATTACTGGGTCATTGGACGCCACCGATATAACAATAGTCAACACTTACGCCCCTAATGACAATCAAGAATCTTTCTTCCAAGAACTAAAATGTTTAATCCTTTCCGTCCAGAAAGGTCTATTAATTTTAGCAGGAGACCTAAACGCAATTATGGACCCAAATCTAGATAAATCCCCCAGTCTTCCACCGCCACAAAAAACAGCTCCCTCTACTCGGGGTCTCAAATCTATGACCAAGGAGCTGCTGTTGGTAGACTCCTGGAGATTAGTAAATAACAAAGTAAAGGATTTTTCCTTTTTTTCCTCACCCCCATAATAGCTATTCTCGAATTGACTATATCCTAATAGACCAACAAATTAATGATAATATCTCCTCAGCAGTAATCGCCCCCTCTGCTTGGTCAGACCACTCTACACTTATAACCAGACTAGTAGGCCTCACTCCCAAAAATACAACAAGGTCGTGGTCCTTGAATGAATCCCTACTATTGAACCCACATAATCTCCAACTAATAGAAAAGGACCTGGCCCAATATTTTGAAATAAACAATACCCCAGAGGTTTCCTCTTTTACCCTTTGGGAAGCCCACAAATCAGTGATAAGAGGCAAACTGATTGACCTGGCTTCTCAGAAAAAAAAAGAAAAAACAAAACAAATTGAAATACTAACACAAAAATTATCAGAGCTAGAATTTATTCACAAGTCAAACCCCTCCCGGAAAAAATACAGGCAAATAATCTCAGTGAGGGGCGAACTAAACCTCTTGTTAGTGTCAAACGCAGAAAGAGCTACTGTATAAGATGGACTCAACAGAAATACTATGAAAAAAGTAATAAAGCAGATAGAATGTTGGCACGTAAATTAAAGCAAAAACAAGCTAAAGCTAAAATTCATAACATCTACACTAAAAATGGCTCAGTATCCCACAACCCCAAAATTATAAGTGACGCATTTAGAGACTACTACACATCCCTTTACAATCTACCAGTCCCAGTGGCAGACTCGGCTAAAAAGAAAAGAGCAATAAAGATTCGGAATTATCTAGCAGAATGCCGACTCCTCACTCTAGACCCAAATGACATCACAAACCTTGAAAAAAATATAGAGCCCCTGGAAATTATGGAAGCAATAAAATCCCTGAAAATTGGGAAGGCCCCCGGTCCGGATGGATTTTCTAATCTTTATTACATGAAATATTCCACAACTTTCCTCCCATTTCTTACCAAAGTATTCAATGAGATGCAACTAGGCCTCCCCCCCCCCCTAGGGATATGCTTCGCGCTACCATAGTAGTAATCCCCAAAGAGGGGAAAGATCCTCTGTTGTGTTCGAGCTACAGACCTATTTTGCTGTTAAATACAGACCTAAAACTATACGCAAAGACAAGCATGTCAAACTGAAAGGCGAACACGTGCCAAATAAACAAGGTTTAAGTTTAGGTGGGCCGCAAAAAAAAAAAACTTACATTTTCATAGAAACGTAGGTTTATTTTGAAAAGTACTGTGTGTGTGTGTGTGTGTGTGTGTGTGTGTGTGTGTGTGTGTTTGTGTGTGTGTGTGTGTGTGTGTGTGTTCATTTTTGACCTCACTAAACGAAGGAAAAAAAAGCCAGATGTGAATGACTTCTGAACCCATTAACCAGTGTCAGGATGCCCCTCTTGATTTCCAAAGCAGCAATCCTGCCTGGGATCTTACCTGATCAAGGTACTATACTGGAGGGAAGGTGTTCCCTACCAGTCTTCCAATGTCCCCCATGTGAAACTTGAGTCAGATCCGGAAGAAAGCAGAATAGGTTATTTTGGTGTAGGTATAGGGCAGTTAAGATAAAAATAGAGGGAGTGGGTGAGGGTGACAGAGAGAGAGGCACAGACACACAGAGAGAGAGAGAGAGAGAGAGAGAGGCACAGACACAGAGAGGGAGAGAGAGAGAGAGAGAGAGACAGACAGACAGACAGACGCACGCACAGGCACAGACAGAGAGAGAGGCACAGACAGGGACAGAGAGAGGCACAGACAGGGACAGAGAGAGAGGCACAGACAGGGACAGAGAGAGGCACAGACAGGGACAGAGAGAGAGGCACAGACAGAGACAGAGAGAGAGGCACGGACAGAGAGAGAGGCACAGACAGGGACACAGAGAGAGGCACAGACAGGGACACAGAGAGAGGCACAGATAGGGACAGAGAGAGAGGCACAGACAGAGACAGAGAGGCACAGACAGAGAGAGAGGCACAGACAGGGACAGAGAGAGAGGCACAGACAGGGACAGAGAGAGAGGCACAGACAGGGACAGAGAGAGAGGCACAGACAAGGACAGAGAGAGAGGCACAGACATGGACAGAGAGAGAGGCACAGACATGGACAGAGAGAGAGGCACAGACAGGGACAGAGAGAGAGGCACAGGCAGAGACAGAGGCACAGACAGAGACAGAGGCACAGACAGGGACAGAGAGAGAGGCACAGACAGGGACAGAGTGAGAGGCACAGAGAGGGACAGAGTGAGAGGCACAGACAGCAACAGAGAGGCACAGACAGAGACAGAGAGAGAGGCACAGACAGGGACAGAGAGAGAGGCACATACAGGGACAGAGAGAGAGGCACAGACAGGGACAGAGAGAGGGGCACCCCCCTACCCACCCCCTTCTCTCAATCCCCTCTTCTCCCTCTCCCCCCCCTCCATTATCTCCCCCCCCATTCTATCTCTGACCACCACAGATGCACACAGCCACTGACCTACAGACACTCACACAGACAGACCAACAAAGACACTGCCCACGCACAAACACCCACACAGTCACTGGTGGCCCACACACACACACACACACACACACACACACACACACACACACACACACACACACACACACACACACACACACACACACACACGTGCAACAGCTCTGAAAACCTTGCTCTTCTCCTGTCCTCCGCGTGGCAGTGAATGTGACGACACGGACATCACTCTCTCTCTACCACCCACCCTGACATCGTCCAATCCCCTGCGGTCCTGTTGCAGCTTCATGATCAAATCACCTCCCCCTGTGGGAAACATCCAATCTCCTGCTCCGTTATTGAGAGGTGACCATGTGCTCCTCTGCAAGTTTGCTACTGTCTCAGTCAGTTCAGTAGCACTTCCCCCCCCCCTTGACTCTGCCCACCATACCCCAGGCCCTGCCCCCCAGGCACCCAGAAGCCCTGCCCACCCTCCCCCAGGCACCCAGACCCTGCCCACCCTCTCCCAGGCACCGCCCACCCCACCTGCCCCCCCCCCAGGCTTCCAGGCAGGAGGCAGAATGCAGTATCTCCGCCAGGGTTTTGACTCTGCCCCCGTGTCCTCCCACACACGGCACGAGTGCAGGATGACTGCGCCCGGCCACCGTACGACTCCAGCCCCTGCAGGCCAGCTTTTCCTTCTGACCATGCTCCTTGCATCCCCCACACCCGTGCTCGCTTCCCCCATGGCCAAAACTTGTAACCACCGCCCACGCGCTCGCCGCCGCATATGACCGCCGCACCGGTTGTGAGTAGGCCGCAAAAATATTGGTTGCGGGCCGCATGCGGCCCGCGGGCCGCAAGTTTGACATGCCTGCGCAAAGATCTTGGCCAGCATATTAAATAGTATCCTCCCTAAATTGGTTCATCCGGACCAGGTGGGGTTTGTCCTGGGCAGACAAGCCCTTGACAACACAAGGAGGACAGTGAATCTAATACATGTAGCAAATCTCACAAAGTGCACATCTCTATTACTCTCCTTAGACGCAGAAAAAGCGTTCGATCGATTAGATTGACAGTTTGTCAGCTACGCTTTCGCAGATGGGATTCACAGCCAAAATTTTAAATAGTATAAACACACTATACTCCACACCAACGGCCACTGTGAGGACGAACAGCTCTTTGTCCGACCCCTTTTCAATATTAAATGGAACTAGGCAGGGTTGTCCGCTCTCACCTTTGTTGTTTGCCTTAGCCATAGAACCATTAGCATGCCAGATAAGGATGAACCCCAATATTGCGGGTATTGCTGTTGGTCAGGAAGAATTCAAAATAGCTCTTTTTGCAGACGACATACTATTGACGCTTTCAAAACCTCTCACATCCCTCCCTAACCTTTTTTCTGTTCTATCAGAATTCGGCTCACTTTCAGGTTATAAAATTAATCATTCCAAATCCATGGCCCTTAGTTTAAATCTCCCTAAAGAATTAGTAAAATTACTCCAACTAAATTTTGACTTTAAATGGAACGCGAACCATATTAAATATCTAGGGGTTCAACTAACAAAAAATTATTCAACTTTATACAACGCAAATTTTAAACCTTTCTTTGACCAGATAGCCAAGGACTCAGCCACTTGGAACCCATATATAATATCTTGGTTTGGGAGAATAACCACTATTAAAATGAACATTTTACCTCGACTCCTCTATCTCTTTCAAACTCTCCCGGTTAAAATCTGTCAGAAAGATCTAAATAATATTCAGAAGAAAATTTTGAAGTTTGTCTGGCAAAACAGGAGACCTAGAGTTCGCAAAGATATTCTTTATAAGTGCAAATCAGAAGGAGGCTTAGCTCTTCCGAACCTACTAAACTACTATAGAGCAGCTCAATTGGGGCAACTTGTTAGCTGGCATGCAAACCCAACCGAAAGGAGGTGGGTCGAGATAGAGGATTTGATTTGTTCCCCATGCAGAATAAAAAATCTTCTCTGGCTCAACAAAAAGTCTAGACCACCCGAGAGTTTGAAGAACCCGGTGATATCCTTTGCCTGTAATCTCTGGGACTCCCTCAAATCCAAGTTCCAACTAACCGGTACCCCTTCCCTCATGCAACCCCTATTCTCGGACCCCTCTATTCCCTTTTACACAGAAAACCTGCTCTCCATACCTGGGTTCAAAAAGGACTCACGAGAGTCAAAGATATTCTCATCCAAGGGAAAGTCCCCCCATTCGCTTCTCTACAAACGAATCATGATATCCCCTCTTCCGATGTTTTCAGATTTCTCTAGGTTAGGCATTATATCCAATCAGTCTACAAATCAAGCCAACCCCATGCTTTAACTGTGTTTGAGGACTGGTGTCTACACCAGCCCCACACAAAGGGTATCATCTCCAGAATTTATCAAAGCCTATCCTCCATCAAGAGCAATCAAACCCCCGATAAATATATGGTATCCTGGGAAAAAGACCTCAACTTCTGTATAGATCTCGATACCTGGAAAGACATCTGGGAAGCTGCCTCCAAAAATTCATTGTGCGTTGTAATAAAAGAGAATATTTACAAGTTAAAATTCAGATGGTATATGACTCCTGCCAGACTGCACTCTTTTCTCACAGCGGTCTCCCCTCTGTGCTGGCGTGGTTGTGGTGAAGTGGGGAATATTCTGCATAGATTCTGGTCATGTCCCAAAATCCAACAAACATGGACGGAAGTGTTCACCTTAATACACAAGATCCTAGAAATCACTGTCCCACATGTCCCAGTATATATATTGCTAGGCAAGCCAATAGCTAATATTCCCCGGAAAAAAGCTAGAGTACTAGCCCAAATGTTAAATGCTACATGGTGTACAATTGCAAAAATTGGAAACAACCTGCCCCCCATCCTTAAACCAAATA
This sequence comes from Ascaphus truei, assembly GCF_040206685.1. Classification (NCBI taxonomy): domain Eukaryota; kingdom Metazoa; phylum Chordata; class Amphibia; order Anura; family Ascaphidae; genus Ascaphus; species Ascaphus truei. The sequence goes on along the minus strand of NC_134487.1, from coordinate 234,664,134 downwards.
AATAACAAAATTTGACATATAGTTTATATGGAAAAACTCTCAGCCTATCTGAACGGCTCTACCTCGCAATTTTCTGAGATTTGGGCCCCTTGGTTTCGCCATGCAGGTATATCCCCATATATGTTTTATAAAGTAAAAGGGTGATTATTGCACGTACATCAATAAAAGCATATATCAGCATGACATGTTAGGGACATGTTACCACTCGCGGGAACAGCTTTGTGCAGGCTGGTGTGTATCTGGATCGTCCTCCGGTCCTCAGTATACAGCTCAGCATAGGGTTGCACGTCTCTTTGGAAATCCTCCCCGTATGATGTTCTCCGGTCTCCGGCGGGCTGCTTGGCGGGAAGTTCAAAACTCCTTTAGGGATCTCCCTGCAGCAGCCGTCAGCTCAGACGCGGTGTTCTCTCAGGCAGTTCCGGATTGTCCGCAATAGCTCTGACGTCATCAGACGGAGCCCGTCTGTCGCTCGCGTCTCTCCGCACACAGTGTTGTATAGAGTGGAAGTCCCATAGACCGTATGCAGGAAATATGCAATAAGATAAGGCCGCAATGGGGTTCAGATAAGGAAAGTATTGGAACGCGCCCTCTCCTACGCGTTTCGTAATGAATGCTTCTTCAGGGAATAACGGAGGAAGTTTCGGGGGCGGTTCTTATACTAATAAAACTGATTTGATTGGCCATACTCAATTGGCAAACAGTCCCCACCTGGGGAGACAAGGCTGCATTTTAAATCAAAATCTAAGTCATACATAAACATTTAGCACATAACAAATACATTCAATTTTAATAACCAATTCGCGGTTCCTGGAATTTAAAAATAGAACTTCTAGAAATAAAGAAACAAATGTTAGTAATATTTAAAAACAGAACAAGTGCATATCAAATCACTATCTAGATATAAATGTTTAAGAGTGAATAAAACGATATAGAAAATGGTAAGGACTGGTTTTTGACACACAGACATTTGCAGTTAGGAGAATGGAAGTACATTATTAATAAAAATAATTAAAAGATCACTGGTGGTATTGGCACTAAAAATGTTAAAAAAGAGACCAGACATCAATCTCTTCGTTAAGACCTAGTGGAGATAGAGTTTGGAGTTTGTAGATCCACAAACTTTCTTGTTTGGACAGTTTCTTATCTCTGTCTCCACCAAGTCTCCCTGCCTGAACAATTTGGATACCTATGTAGGACATAAGTAAAGGGTCAGAATTATGTTTGAGTTTAAAATGCCTGGACACGCTATGTTGCTCAAAACCTATTCTAATATTTCTCGCGTGTTCTAAAATCCTGACCCGTAAAAATCTTTTTGTCCGTCCTACATATTGGTATCCACAGGGACACTGTATCAAATATATCACATATACTGACTTGCAAGATATGCAGTCTTTGACAGTAAAGTTTTCTTTAGTGGTGTTAGATTGAAATGTTTTACGATCTTTATTTAACATTTTGCAGGCTTTGCATTTACCACAGCAATAGTTACCGTTGGGTTTATCAGGCATCCATGGAATCTCCAACGGTGTTTGAATCTGAGATCCAATATCACTTGGTGCCAGATAGTGTTTAAGGGTCTTTGCCTGACGGTAAATAAAGCTGGGTTTTTGGTAAAGAGAAGGACCCAAGATCGGATCATTACATAAAATGTTCCAGTTTTTATTAATTATTTTCTGGATACTAGTACTGACAGAGCTAAATTCTGTAATAAAAGGTACTATTAGTTTTTCCTCTTTACCTTCTGTCTTTATTTGTTTTTTCTGCACTAGTAGAGAATCCCTCTCCATTTTCTCAACCTTCTCTAAGGAGCTGAGTAACAGGGTCTTGTCATACCCACGCTCAATAAATCTCTCAAAAAGAGAGACAGATTGAGCTTCAAAGTCAGTTCGGAGGCTGCAGTTGCGTTTAATACGCATGAACTGGCTTAGGGGTATATTGTCAATCCATGATCTTTTATGATTACTGGATGACAATAAAAAGCTGTTGGTGTCCACCTTTTTGAAGAATGTTTTTGTATTAATGTTTTCACCAATTTTGGATACCAGACTGAGGTCTAGAAAGTCTATCCGATTCACACTAGTCTCAGATGTAAATTTCAGATTGAACTCATTGTTATTCAGATAGGCCTTGAAGAGCTCCAACGTATCATCATCACCCTCCCAGATACACAGGACATCATCGATATATCTCTGCCATACAATAACCCTATCTGTAAAGGGGTTATTATGCCATATAAAGTTATCTTCCCATACCCCCATGTATATGTTAGCATAACTGGGGGCAAAACGCGTCCCCATGGCTGTGCCACACACTTGTAGATAGTACTGATTCATAAATAGAAGATTGGAGATTCCATGGATGCCTGATAAACCCAACGGTAACTATTGCTGTGGTAAATGCAAAGCCTGCAAAATGTTAAATAAAGATCGTAAAACATTTCAATCTAACACCACTAAAGAAAACTTTACTGTCAAAGACTGCATATCTTGCAAGTCAGTATATGTGATATATTTGATACAGTGTCCCTGTGGATACCAATATGTAGGACGGACAAAAGATTTTTAAGGGTCAGGATTTTAGAACACGCGAGAAATATTAGAATAGGTTTTGAGCAACATAGCGTGTCCAGGCATTTTAAACTCAAACATAATTCTGACCCTTTACTTATGTCCTACATAGGTATCCAAATTGTTCAGGCAGGGAGACGTGGTGGAGACAGAGATAAGAAACTGTCCAAACAAGAAAGTTTGTGGATCTACAAACTCCAAACTCTACTGCTGCGGCCGAGTTTATTCGAGCATTTGCCCGTTCTCGGCCGCAGCAGTTATCTGGCGCGCGCCGGAGGGTGCCGGGCGCGCGCCGAAGCAGCGGAGGAGAGGCCCGCCGATCGCGGCTTCCCCCTCTCCTCTCCGGGTCTGCCGGGTCCCCCGGAACCACCTGCCGCCGTCCCCCACATCGCGGGACACCAGGGCTCCCTCGGGGAGCCCTAGACGCGCGTGCAGGGGGCGCAGGCACCCGATGACGCGTGACCACGCATCGGTGACGCGCGGCACGCCGAGGGGCTGCCACTTGCAAGCCGGGAAATCTCCCGGCTTGCGGAACTGGCCACACTTCAATAAAGTGTGTCGCCAGTGTATCTCCACTAGGTCTTAACGAAGAGATTGATGTCTGGTCTCTTTTTTAACATTTTTAGTGCCAATACCACCAGTGATCTTTTATTTATTTTTATTAATAATGTACTTCCATTCTCCTAACTGCAAATGTCTGTGTGTCAAAAAACAGTCCTTACCATTTTCAATATCGTTTTATTCACTCTTAAACATTTATATCTAGATAGTGATTTGATATGCACTTGTTCTGTTTTTAAATATTACTAACATTTGTTTCTTTATTTCTAGAAGTTCTATTTTTAAATTCCAGGAACCGCGAATTGGTTATTAAAATTGAATGTATTTGTTATGTGCTAAATGTTTATGTATGACTTAGATTTTGATTTAAAATGCAGCCTTGTCTCCCCAGGTGGGGACTGTTTGCCAATTGAGTATGGCCAATCAAATCAGTTTTATAAGAACCGCCCCCGAAACTTCCTCCGTTATTCCCTGAAGAAGTATTCATTACGAAACGCGTAGGAGAGGGCGCGTTCCAATACTTTCCTTATCTGAACCCCATTGCGGCCTTATCTTATTGCATATTTCCTGCATACGGTCTATGGGACTTCCACTCTATACAACACTGTGTGCGGAGAGACGCGAGCGACAGACGGGCGCCGTCTGATGATGTCAGAGCTATTGCGGACAATCCGGAACTGCCTGAGAGAACACCGCGTCTGAGTTGACGGCTGCTGCAGGGAGATCCCTAAAGGAGTTTTGAACTTCCCGCCAAGCGGCCCGCCGGAGACCGGAGAACATCATACGGGGAGGATTTCCAAAGAGACGTGCAACCCTTTGCTGAACTGTATACTGAGGACCGGAGGACGATCCAGATACACACCAGCCTGCACAAAGCTGTTCCCGCGAGTGGTAACATGTCCCTAACATGTCCCTAACATGTCATGCTGATATATGCTTTTATTGATGTACGTGCAATAATCACCCTTTTACTTTATAAAACATATTTTAATACTACACCATGAGGTTTTTTTGCGCTGTTTTCTTTTTTCTGTATTAGCTGGATAGCTGAGCCATCCCCTAAGAGCAGCAGCACAAAACCTCCCTATACCAAGGTTGTATTTATCTTGATCACAATATCACTTAATCCTTATATACCACTAATGAGCGCAATATCTGTTTGTTTCACCTTGTTCTTGTTTGCTCACTTTTGCTGCACATAATTGGTTTATTTGTGTTTATTTCACTTTATTGTGTTTAATCCACATCACTGTTATAATCTGTATTCACTTATTATTTCATTTGTGGTTAACTATTGCACCCTATCACTATGGCCTGGTCATTATCAAGCTGTAGGGAGAAAAGGGCTGCACTTTTTGAATCTATGTTTAGAGAGGAAACTAATGTATTCGAGGATGAATCTGCAATTGACATTCCTGCTGAAACCCATTTTAAAAAATTAGAAAATTTATTACTAACCGAAACTAAACAGTGGTTAGAACGCAACACCATACAAAGATATTTGGACTGCGGGAGAGTACCCCGTGGGTTGCGCTTCCAAAAGAACCCCACTTTTGGAAGAGATAATAATCAATTTATGAAAGAATGGGATAGGATTCAGGAGGAATGTTCAAGAGAATTGATGAGGCTAATTATCTTCGAACGCAGTAGATCAATAGCTGCCCTAGAAAAGGAAATAGGTAAAATGATCTTAATTTTGGAACCTTTAGTGTTGCACACTGATTGTTCCAAATTGGAATGCGAACTAAAAATGACACTAGAGTCTACAACGGAGGAAATTATGTTGAATAAACAAAATAAATTTTACCGTGATAAACACGATTATGATAATGGTAGACAAAAGGACTGGAATAAATCTGAAAAAGGTTTTGTCTCTATTGGCCAAAATCCCCATAAAAATCAAGGTGCACCACACCAAAAGAAAAAAAGGGAGAATAGCCTTCATTTTGAAGGAGAAAGAGTCCATAAAGAACAACCTAGAGAAAATCGCAAATCATACAAAAGTTATCCTAAAAAGACACACGACAGACAGTATAAATGCTATAACAAAAGGAGAGATAGTTCAAATACTAGATCAGAGCATACCAATAAAGAAACATATAGTAGAGATGCACATCAAAAATAAAAACAAAATTGGAGGGCAAATACGCCCCCTAGAAAGGACTCTGAACAACAATCTCCCAAAAAATCCCTTTTTCTGGAGGAACTCAAGCTAAGATACTTGGGCCCAAAAGAAAAAGGGAGTATAGCAAAAGAGAAAGAGAAAAGGAATATAGAGACTCCCAGGTCACAGAAAAGACACCACTCACCAGAAGAGGAACGAGAGGAGGGTGTAAGACCAAAACAAAGAAGGGAATCGAATTAAACGAATCTTTTAAAGGCATTTTTAATTTATCTAAAGTAGAACTAACATTATGCCAAAAGTTGGTATTAAGTAAGGGTCTTAAATTTTCCCAATCAAGTGGTCCTAATGGGTTTCAGTTGTTTTCGGATCTACACAGGTTCACTAGGAACCTGACACTAAAAAGGCATTTCCTTAAAAAAGAAGTAGGGACAGATCCAAGTAATTCTACTGAAAATCCAGACCCTATTGAAGAAGATCCAAACTCAAATTTATGCCAACATAGTAATTTTAGACCACCATCTAAATTTTACCCAGCCCATAGTAAAGGGAGTTTTATTGATTTGTTTTTTAACATAGTTAACAATGAATTTACATCACTGGTAAAAAAAAATAAAACGTCAGATATATCACATAATCTTAGCTATGAGGAACATCTAGCTTTGAAAGAGTTACAGGACAGAAAGGATCTGATAATAAGACAGGCCGATAAAGGTGGAGGAGTAGTTATCCAAGACCGTGACAGTTATGAAACTGAGGCGATGCGCATACTGAATGATCCAGTGTATTACGCCAAACTCAGCCAAGATCCTACAAAACAATTTGTGTTAGAATTGCAGGGCCTTCTCGATGAGGCTGTTGCGTCCACAGTATTGACTAAGTCAGAACATCAATTTTTAAATGTTCTATTTCCAACTATACCGGTATATTATCATCTTCCTAAGATGCACAAGACATCAATCGATCCACCGGGTAGACCTATAATCTCCGGAATTGGATCTTTAACATCGAATTTGTCACAGTACGTTGATTTTTTTCTTCAAAAATATGTGAAGGTACTACCATCTTACATTAAAGATACCACTGCTGTTTTGAATTTGGTCAAAACAATAAAATGGCAGGATGGGTACAGATGGGCAACATTCGGTGTTCAATCCCTTTATACATGTATTCCCCATGATAAAGGGATTGGGGCAATTAAGGAGACATTATCAAAAGACATAGAGCTCCACCCACTAAATTGCGAATTTATTATCGAAGCCATCAATTTTATTCTGTCGCACAACTATTTTCTATTTATGAATCAGTACTATCTACAAGTGTGTGGCACAGCCATGGGGACGCGTTTTGCCCCCAGTTATGCTAATATATCAATGGGGTTATGGGAAGATAACTTTATATGGCATAATAACCCCTTTACAGATAGGGTTATTGTATGGCAGAGATATATCGATGATGTCCTGTGTATCTGGGAGGGTGATGATGATATGTTGGAGATCTTCAAGGCCTATCTGAATAACAATGAGTTCAATCTAAAATTTACATCTGAGACTAGTGTGAATCGGATAGACTTTCTAGACCTCAGTCTGGTATCCAAAATTGGTGAAAACATTAATACAAAAACATTCTTCAAAAAGGTGGACACCAACAGCTTTTTATTGTCATCCAGTAATCATAAAAGATCATGGATTGACAATATACCCCTAAGCCAGTTCATGCGTATTAAACGCAACTGCAGCCTCCGAACTGACTTTGAAGCTCAATCTGTCTCTCTTTTTGAGAGATTCATTGAGCGTGGGTATGACAAGACCCTGTTACTCAGCTCCTTAGAGAAGGTTGAGAAAATGGAGAGGGATTCTCTACTAGTGCAGAAAAAAACAAATAAAGACAGAAGGTAAAGAGGAAAAACTAATAGTACCTTTTATTACAGAATTTAGCTCTGTCAGTACTAGTATCCAGAAAATAATTAATAAAAACTGGAACATTTTATGTAATGATCCGATCTTGGGTCCTTCTCTTAACCAAAAACCCAGCTTTATTTACCGTCGGGCAAAGACCCTTAAACACTATCTGGCACCAAGTGATATTAGATCTCAGATTCAAACACCGTTGGAGATTCCATGGATGCCTGATAAACCCAACGGTAACTATTGCTGTGGTAAATGCAAAGCCTGCAAAATGTTAAATAAAGATCGTAAAACATTTCAATCTAACACCACTAAAGAAAACTTTACTGTCAAAGACTGCATATCTTGCAAGTCAGTATATGTGATATACAGTATTTGATACAGTGTCCCTGTGGATACCAATATGTAGGACGGACAAAAAGATTTTTAAGGGTCAGGATTTTAGAACACGCGAGAAATATTAGAATAGGTTTTGAGCAACATAGCGTGTCCAGGCATTTTAAACTCAAACATAATTCTGACCCTTTACTTATGTCCTACATAGGTATCCAAATTGTTCAGGCAGGGAGACGTGGTGGAGACAGAGATAAGAAACTGTCCAAACAAGAAAGTTTGTGGATCTACAAACTTCAAAATCTATCGCCACTAGGTCTTAACGAAGAGATTGATGTCTGGTCTCTTTTTTAACATTTTTAGTGCCAATACCACCAGTGATCTTTTAATTATTTTTATTAATAATGTACTTCCATTCTCCTAACTGCAAATGTCTGTGTGTCAAAAACCAGTCCTTACCATTTTCAATATCGTTTTATTCACTCTTAAACATTTATATCTAGATAGTGATTTGATATGCACTTGTTCTGTTTTTAAATATTACTAACATTTGTTTCTTTATTTCTAGAAGTTCTATTTTTAAATTCCAGGAACCGCGAATTGGTTATTAAAATTGAATGTATTTGTTATGTGCTAAATGTTTATGTATGACTTAGATTTTGATTTAAAATGCAGCCTTGTCTCCCCAGGTGGGGACTGTTTTCCAATTGAGTATGGCCAATCAAATCAGTTTTATTAGTATAAGAACCGCCCCCGAAACTTCCTCCGTTATTCCCTGAAGAAGTATTCATTACGAAACGCGTAGGAGAGGGCGCTTTCCAATACTTTCCTTATCTGAACCCCATTGCGGCCTTATCTTATTGCATATTTCCTGCATACGGTCTATGGGACTTCCACTCTATACAACACTGTGTGCGGAGAGACGCGAGCGACAGACGGGCGCCGTCTGATGATGTCAGAGCTATTGCGGACAATCCGGAACTGCCTGAGAAAACACCGCGTCTGAGCTGACGGCTGCTGCAGGGAGATCTCTAAAGGAGTTTTGAACTTCCCGCCAAGCGGCCCGCCGGAGACCGGAGAACATCATACGGGGAGGATTTCCAAAGAGACGTGCAACCCTTTGCTGAACTGTATACTGAGGACCGGAGGACGATCCAGATACACACCAGCCTGCACAAAGCTGTTCCCGCGAGTGGTAACATGTCCCTAACATGTCATGCTGATATATGCTTTTATTGATGTTCGTGCAATAATCACCCTTTTACTTTATAAAACATATTTTAATACTACACCATGAGGTTTTTTTGCGCTGTTTTCTTTTTCTTTTTTCTGTATTAGCTGGATAGCTGAGCCATCCCCTAAGAGCAGCAGCACAAAACCTCCCTATACCAAGGTTGTATTTATCTTGATCACAATATCGCTTAATCCTTATATACCACTAATGAGCGCAATATCTGTTTGTTTCACCATATCCCCATATATAGATTAGAATATTTGGAACAGAGTGATACACGTGGTAATTAAATTGTTGTGTACAATGCTATATTTTTACAAATGCTACCCCTCCCCCACCTTCCTGACCCCCCTTTTTATCTGTTATATGTTTTGTTAATTATTATTTTGTATGTTAAAAAATGCTCAATAAAAAATTTAAGTAAAAAAAAAATTCTTCCATTTTTTTCATTCTTGTGTGTGTGTGTGTGTGTGTGTGTGGCCCTTTGACTGCAGGGGCCTTTCAAAATACCACTTCTTGACACCATATGTTGCAGGGTACATGCAACTACACATGTGGGTTTCTTGACAAGGCTTATTTATTTAGCCTTAAAAGATATACAGCACACAAAAAAACAAATTAGCTTTTCATCAGCAAACAAGAGAAAAGAAAATGGCTTTTTCTTCAGCAAACAAGAGAAAAGAAAAATGGCTTTTTCTTCAGCAGACAAGAGAAAAGAAATTTGCTTTTACTTCAGCAGACAAACAAAACAGTTTCTCTTTAGCAGACAGTCTAAAAGTAATGCAGTTACCCTTTTCTATGCAGGAGACAGACAGTTCATCATTTATCTACTTTGATAACTGAAAATGTGCCCTTGTATTCTCCAACGTCTTAGCGTGAAAATACACCGTCTGCCGACTCGGGATGACTTCACACCTCCGGAGGATTTAACCCACTCTTATAGCGCTGATGATCTGGGAAAACAAAATGGTGGACGAGCTCGGGAGAAGACAGTAATTGAGTCAGACAGTGAAGCTTTGTCAAAAACCGTTCTCTCATTTATTGAAGGTTTACAGCCAGTTTATATAGCAATCTTGAGCATAGAAAAAACACAGATATGAGAACATACTTCCCCTTTTACTTCACAGTCTGTCTATCTCAGCAAAATGACAGTTAGACAGTTTATGGTCTGGGAAAGGGGCTCAATACCGAGTTAGGAGGCCGTTAAGGAAATGTCAGCATGTTGTGTAATGCATTCTTGTGTAACTTATGCCCAATATGGCTGAAGACAAGTTCCTGTTTTCTATAGGGCAAAATAAGTCTGAACAAATACAGTTCAGCTAGCGATAAGTAGGTGATAGGTCAGGTCACTTTCTCAGACTGCCTGGACAGCACAATTACGTATGGCATATAGCATGTGGTTAGTTCCTGAGACTTAAATGTTAGTACAGAATAGTTATAGAAAAATGGTTATCCAGCAATCAAAATGGAGTCCCCCCTTATATGCACATTTTCAATCCCCCCTTTTGTCATGACTAAATGACAATTAACCTCTAGGATATGGGGGTCTCGTATTGGATTTGAATATTATCATAATCCATCAAAGGTATCTGGACTCTAGTGGCAGTAGGTCCAGAGTCATGTATCATATTTGGGAAACTGTGAATGGGGGCATTAACGTTCAGTGATGCATATGTGTGATCAACTGACTTACCAAAAGGCATAATCATTTTACATAAAGATAAACACATTAATTTGCAACATGAAATAATAACAACTAATAATACAAATATGCAAACGATAAATATCAGTCCCATAACAACTCTCTTTCACTTATTTTGTCGTGGGTCCATAACCTAACAACTACTATATTGTTTTTGATATTGTTGATATACTTTGTCGTACTGAAGTAGTGGTGCAGGTTTTGGGGGTCCGAAGAAAAAAAAAAAAATATATATATATGGCCACAGGAGTTCTTGTTTGTAGAGAGAGATATATCGGTGTGGCTGGTATGATATCTTTTCTGTTTACCAGGTTGACTATTACTACAAAAACTATTACCAATTTCTAAATTACTATTCACACTGCTCTTCTGTAACTACTATCACATTATGGCGGCTAAAATTTGTGAAAATTGGTGGGGGCTAATTTCTACCGGGAGTGATTGCACAAATATCCATCTTGCACGCATCTTTCATACTGCATTTATTCAGAATGGCAAAACAGAAAAATGGCTGCTATGGTAAAAAATGGCTGACTTATGATCCTTTCCTTGTGGCTGACACACGCCTCTGGGTGACCTCCCACTTTCCTCATAGCCTCATATCCAATCTTCTTAGTCCCCTCTTATTCTTTAGAGACAGTCTATTTAAAGAACAGTTCACCATTGCATAGTCCTGCTGGACCAGGAGATTGTCCAATTGTGCCTTGTCATTCTTTTTCGGCCATTATATCGGCCCAGTTGATTTCTTCTCGGTCTCTTCTTCTGGGGGACTGCTGACATCACCGAAAAGAGGCACAGCGTCGGTGGGGGTGCAACGCACTTCTGGATCAAAGTTTACTGCATATGACACATACATAGAGAGTGATGAGTAGGACAGACACACACACAAAAGCATCCAATAGCTTCGCTTCCAGAGAACTAATCCAACCACCAAGTCCCAACAAATCCCATCCGTCATCTCTACCTTTAAACACTGGACTATTTTCCCCAAATAACATAAACTATTCTAGTTGCAGGGTAATATTCTATCTGTTGTGGTGTGAAGATAGTCAGCGCAAACCTCACGGGCCTCCCGATGTCGATGGAACCGAATGAAATAAAAGGATATGGATAAAAAAGAATTAAAATCTCAGTGTATTAGATACACATGTGGGGGATAGGGGAAGAGGGGGGGGGGGGTGGGTGGGGAAAGGGGGAGGGGGGTAAGGGCAGGGGGTGGGAGCAAGGAGGAGGATAATGCTGGAGGGGTTGATAATTGGTTTTCCACTTTAACTAATCAAAGAATACATAAAATTATGGATTCAGTGACTCACACGGACTTGTGTGGTGTCTCTCCCTCAACGCTGACTGTAGTGGATTTATTACAGACTCATATGCTGGAGTCTCAATATACATAAAACTCACACGGCCTGATGTGAGTCCTTGTCCTCAGAGGGTGATGTCCTGTATGGATGGTGTCTGGGTTGTCTCAGCAGAATTATCCCCCGATGGGTGTAGTGTGTGAGTGTCTCCTCTCCCCGTTTCCCAGATGACCAAAAGGAGTGTATGCCAACAAGGGTTAACAACAATAAAAAAGGTCTTTAATGGGTATACAGTGGAGACATAAGCATATGAAATGCAAACATGTGGTGAACCATAAAATGTATAGAACAATCTATGACACAATGAAATACAATAAAATAAGACACAATGAAATAAAATGAAATAAAGTAAACACAAGGACTACACTCACACTTGAAGTCAAATAAAATGGCCCAGCTTCAGCCGCTCGGTACACTCCTGCACGGTCTCCTCCTCCGTTCTTGTTCCCACTGGCGCGTCCGGCAGTGGAACTGGAAGAGGGGATCTGCACCGGATGTCCTGCAGTGTGCTGGGTCCCTCTCTCAATGAGCTCCGGCAGGGAACAACATGTTTCGCAATAAGCTTCATCAGGTTCCTTCCTAATATTCTATCTGTCCTGCTATCACAGAGTGAATAACTTCCCTAGGGCAAACTCGTATTTCTACACCCTTCATAACCAATTTCTTATAGATGGTTCTACAAATGTCTTTTTTCATATTGTCTTTTTCTCAAGGGGTTAAATATAACACTCATTTTTCCTGGGGTGCAACCTATTGAATATAGATAGTACATTGGGTTACATTATATATAAAATATGGGCTTTGTTTACTATGATTCCATTGTGTGACAAAAGGTGTGCATATATGCTATACACAAATCAATAAAAACAAAATAACAATTACTAAACAAAATATACCTGTTCCTACCCTATCGTCTTTGTGTGCACACTTATTTACACAAACCTAATAGACTATACATTTATAATTAAAATAACAAAACCTGTAAAGAAAAAAAATTATTAAAAAGTTCAAAGTTCATATGTTGAGGCCTGGAATTTTGGCTGTGTCTCTAGGCTTTTCCACTTTGGATACGGTGCAGATTGAAGCAACTGTGGGAGGTGCTGGGATAAGTTTCATATGCGTAACGTGGATCCAAAAAGAGACCTCTGCCACTTTATTTGCTGTAGTGGTGATGAGTAGTACTTTTAATAGTAGTAGCAGCGCCTTTTCATCTGGGATGAAGAACGTTCTTGCGTAGGAAATGCTTGACCATTAACCCATCTCTCGTAGGTGCACTTTCAACTTTGACATGTGCCTAGAGAGACTCAAAAATATATTAGTTGCATACAATACTTACTAATTGTTTTACTAAACAGTCACTGTGGTCTTGACTTTGCTACAATCTAAATTCATTAAAATTGGTGCCTCAGCTATTGCCTAACCAAAAGAAAAAAATGACTAAAATAATTCTGTATAGAACTCCAAACTAATTACTTGTAATGTAATTTCTTTGAAAAGTGCTGAGCACACTGCCAACCTTAAAAGGCACTCAGCATTATTCTTAAAAATAAATAAATGATAATTTCAGATTTCGTTCATCCCGGGCACTAACCCACCTAACTTCTGGGCATAGACAGCTATATGATAAACAGCAATAATACCCCTCCTTTGTTCACATAATTTTATATATGAACAATATTACAGAAAGGATAACAGCATTCAAAACATAACTAACTATTGTTGTTTGATCTGTAGCTAAACTAACTTGAATCCTTTGGGTATAAAATTTGCATTAAAAACACTGAAAACACTACTGAATATAAATATAAGCAACTAATGTCTTCTGACAGAAACATCCTGTAATATAAGAAATTATAGACACAGATTTAAAAACTTTTTTTTTTTTCTCGGATTGGAACAAGCTTGAAATAGCTTTCTGGGCATCCTGCCAAAACCTTGGAACAAAACAGATAAGAAAAAAAAAAAACTGTTAATTACATTACAATATAATTTGGGACATCTAAAAATGCAGCTCCTCACACGGCCTGATAACAGAATAAAATGTGACACACAAAAGAAACAAAAATAATACAACAAAAATTACCAAGACAAGGCAAGGCAAAACTGTTTGATCCTGCTCGCAAACTATATTTATAAAACAGTTAAACCTAATTTGTAGCTACAGAGCTTCGGTTAACTTTCGTGTCTCAAATGTATCTCCGCACATTTTTTTCAACTGGAGAAGGGGGGCTAATTATTTTAGATTGTCTGGGCTGCTATTCTGATTCTCTCTCTCCCTCTCTCTCTCGACATGGAAATAGAGAAGTTGGAAAAGGATGTCTTTCTGGTTTTTAAGAAATCATCGTCTGGCCAGAACGAATAAATCCTCAAAATATACCAGTGACCGGGCTGAATTATAAAAATTTTTTTCCTTTTCTCTGACATTTGCCCATCTTTTTGTCCTTTTCTCTATAACCAGTCAAACTCTCCCTTTCCCATTATTGATTAGTTTGTGTTATAGTGCGGGTGTTTCTTACCTTTAAAATCTACACTTAACATGAGCAATTAATTATGTTCTTATTTCAGAAACAATTGCAAGTACCTAGATAAAATTGTATATATACAATAAACCGACATTCATATTATTCAATGCACATAAAACTTTCACATAGTTAGGATTCACTCAGATTATACAAGCACACAGGGATTACTCAATCAACCTTTTTACCATATTTATAAAATTTAATAAAACATTCTGGGGAAAAACTAATTTTCCTACCTTGAATTTACACACAAAACATATTTTCCACTAAGATTTACAATACTTGAGAATCTCAATACCGGCGGGAAAGACCCGTCTGAATTTAGACAAAAATATTCTACTAAAAAAAAAAAAAATTCTCTGGTTCCCTTCTTAGGGGCTGGTTTGCAATTACTGGAAAAATATCTTGTCTCTTTACAATCATAGCACTTCCTGTCCTTTCTTTTCCCTTGCTTTCTTAGCTTCTCTGCTCTTTTTTTTTTTTTTTTCCATTCTTACGTTATGTTAAATATAAATACAGCAGTTTGGAGTTATAACACATTTTTTTTTTTTTTTTTAGCGTTGTTTGACAGACCTGCATAAAACTGTGCCACAGTGTCAGTATCTGATTCTGATTCATCCTGTGACTTTTCCCTGTCCCATGAACGGTCCCTGACAGGGGTTAATTCCTGCCTAGAGTCCGTCTCTTCCCCATCCGTACCGATCTGCCTGGCAGGCATATCAATAGGGAGTGGTCTAGGGAGCCTATTGCTTCGGGTTCCCCATGAAGCCATAAGAACTTCTTTATCGGAGACTGCCTCAGAGCCTGTGACCTAGGAAAGGTTAAGGGATCAGGGTTTTTTTTTTTTTTTTTAGAACAGGGACACTGGGGTAAATTGGGGCTACCTATGGAAATGGTAATTGTCCCGATGCCATAGGGGCAGGGGGCAAATATGCATTTTGAGAGTTATATATATATAAAAAAAAATTCAGTTGACAGCACTTAAAAGATGCAATTTTGACACAGGCTGCAGCATATTCCTTATCAGTTTTAACAATGCTAAAATCAACCTCTGCTTCAGCACAATCCTGTGTGTCAGCTAACAATGATTCATATTCGCGTTTTTTTAGCAGTGCGAATCAAATCGTTCCTAGTAGTATTTTTAGGTATGAAAACAGATGATTGCGGTGTAACTAGGACAGGTTTGGCATTACTATGTGCGGGAGTTAATGTTACAGCACATGAATCAGTCAATACCTCTTTAAATTCCTCAGCTAGTTCCCTTACAGAAGCACAAAAATCCTTAACTCTATGAATGCTGGCTCCTGCAGATGACTCAGACGTCACAGAACCTGCTGAAGCAGTGGTTTCTTTAAGTTTCCTTAAAGGCAATTGGTTACGGGGTGATGGTATATCGGAATGAGACGAATCTGAAGTATCGTCTTCCCATTCACTCTCCCTGGAGACAGGGGGTGAAACGAGAGATGAAACTTTTGTGGAGCTTACGGCATTGGGAAGCATTCTGTTTGGGCTTTCTTTACAGGACGACTTATGATGCTCAGATTCAGATAGGTGTGCCACCTCTGATTCTGCATCGTCTCTCAACTCCACATAGGTGGGTAGAGAGGGCTGTGGGCAAATGCCATTACTCTCCTCCCTGCGTACGGATGCAGGAGGTTTGGGGTGATGACTTGCAGCATAGTGTGATAACGCTGCCAACATGTTAGGATCAAAACTTGGAAAATAGTGGCACAGGTGTGATAGGACTATACGGGGGTACTTGTAACATCACAGAAGGCGGCGGCGGTGGGGGTAACACATCTGGAGGTAGAAACTCCTGTGGGGGTGCATTAGGGGCTTGGGAATACATTGTAGTGAGATTATCAGGCGGGGGTGGCCAAATTGGCTCCTCGGATTTTGGGTTATCATTAGTTTTTGCCTCATTAATGTGAGGTGCAACTTTTACCCAAATGCGGCCACATAATGCCATATAATGCATGTCCCACTCGGGATCAGGCTGAAACCATAGCCATTCAGGATCTCCACCCAAACATAAACCTTTTATCATTGTCATATGAAATGCGGCAAAACTACCTTCCCATCATTTAGACAATACAATACACACTTGATTAAAATAACCAAAATCAATCAAGCAAGCACTGCACTGTAAAAAGGTATGGGCAACATAGCGTAATATCATGCACTTATATACTTAGCACTTATATACTTAGCACTTATATACTCAGCACTTATATATCCTACGCACTGATATACTTATCACGTATATGTCTTACGCACAGATATACTCAGCACTTATATACTTATGCACTTATATATACTTAGCACTTTATATGTCTTATATATCTTATTTTATATATATATAACGACATGCCCAGCACAATAATACAGAAAAAAAAATCCCTTAAAAATCCCTTACAATCCTCCTCCCCCCTTAAAAAAAAAAAATACACTTTTCCCACAGACACTTTAAGAGTTTTTCAAGCAGATACCCAACTATATCGCTTGTTCCTATCTCTCAACAGGGACTATAACCCTGTGTATATACTTCCGTCAAGGATTCATGTAATCCTGACTTCACTTTGAGTCCTTTACTCAAGTGTTTCTATGGTTTTTCCTTAACCTTGAATCATCCGGTGCAGCGGTAACTCTAAAAAACTTCTAAACCTTAAAACCTTATGGGCTCTTTGGGCAAGAGACACAGACGGATAATATACAGATAAAATATATATCTTGTATGCTTACCCCGAATGTGGCTTCTATCCCAAATCTGACACCATGAAAATGTGCCCTTGTATTCTCCAACGTCTTAGCGTGAAAATACACCGTCTGCCGACTCGGGATGACTTCACACCTCCGGAGGATTTAACCCACTCTTATAGCGCTGATGATCTGGGAAAACAAAATGGTGGACGAGCTCGGGAGAAGACAGTAATTGAGTCAGACAGTGAAGCTTTGTCAAAAACCGTTCTCTCATTTATTGATGGTTTACAGCCAGTTTATATAGCAATCTTGAGCATAGAAAAAACACAGATATGAGAACATACTTCCCCTTTTACTTCACAGTCTGTCTATCTCAGCAAAATGACAGTTAGACAGTTTATGGTCTGGGAAAGGGGCTCAATACCGAGTTAGGAGGCCGTTAAGGAAATGTCAGCATGTTGTGTAATGCATTCTTGTGTAACTTATGCCCAATATGGCTGAAGACAAGTTCCTGTTTTCTATAGGGCAAAATAAGTCTGAACAAATACAGTTCAGCTAGCGATAAGTAGGTGATAGGTCAGGTCACTTTCTCAGACTGCCTGGACAGCACAATTACGTATGGCATATAGCATGTGGTTAGTTCCTGAGACTTAAATGTTAGTACAGAATAGTTATAGAAAAATGGTTATCCAGCAATCAAAATGGAGTCCCCCCTTATATGCACATTTTCAATAACAGACCTTGTATCAGTAATCTCTTCAGTAGCTTACTCCTCTCTCCTCAACAGCCAGCACCATGTGTCTACAGCCTGGGTTTTTAACACACCTTGATTAGGCAGCTGGGATCCAACGAATTGTCCTGAGGTTCCCAGCTGAAGTTAACCTAGTCAGTGCTGCACTGCAGACTAGACATAGGTTTTCCAGGAATTTTATTTTATTTACCCTGTCACACACACATATTCAGCCTTTTTTTGGTTCTGAAGATTCTGGTTACCGTAAGAAGTCTATATTTTGCCCCAATTACAATAGGGGCCCTTCTATTACTACATTTGAATGTTTGGTTGAACTAGATTTAAGATTACTCTCACAAGGTTTTTCATATTCCAATACTATATCTGGTAATTTTACTTACACTGAGGTGCAACAAATTGACCAAATTAAGAAAAATTTCAATATTGTGATCAGGAATGCTAATAAAGGGGGAGCCTTGGTGGTATTGTCTTCTACTCAATATAAACAGGAAGCACTAAGACAATTACATGATGCCAACTTTTATCAGGTTCATAAGAAGGATCCTACATCTCTGTACTCTTTTGAGTTGACTGAATTGTTATCATTTGGGAGAATTCTAAATGTTATTAGTCTTAAGGAATGTGAGTTTCTTAACTGTCCACATCCCGTGATTCCGGTATTCCACCATCTCCCAAAGATCCATAAATCGCTAGTCGACCCCCCTGGACGACCAATAGTGGCGAGCATTGGTTCTTTGGGAGATGGGTTATCGCGATATGTGGGTAAGTTTTTACAGCCCCTGGTTTTTCAACTTCCTTCCTTCATTAGGGATACAGCGGACCTCATTCTCAATTTACAGGATTTCAAATGGCATAAGGAATATAGGTGGGTCGCATTAGATGTGACCTCCCTCTATTCAATTATTGATCACAATCACGCTCTTAAAGCCTCACGATACTTTCTTCATTTATCCACATTATCTATTTCACACTGCATTTTTTTTACAAGAATCTATATTCTTTTTACTCACTCATAATTATTTTTTATTTGATTCACGTTTTTATTTACAGAAATTGGGCACTGCTATGGGCACGAGTTTTGCACCCTCATACGCCAATTTGTTTATAGGTTTTTGGGAGTCACATTTTATTTATCACATTAATAATTCTTTTCGTCATAATATCGTCTTTTTAAAGAGATATATAGACGATTTGATTCTAATTTGGAAAGGTGATGAGCACTCTTTATTTTCTTTTGTTCAATATTTAAACACAAATGATTATAATATTAGATTCACTTTTGAGCACATCAATCACATTCATTATTTAGATTTGACCCTGTACATTGACAGTGATATGAATATCCAGACTGATATTTATCGGAAAGAGAATTCCAGGAATATGCTTCTCACTGCACGGAGATGTCACCCCCGTTCATTGATTAGGAATATTCCTGGATCTCAATTTATGAGATTGAAGAGACTTTGCTCTAATAACGATATTTTTCTGTCAAGGTCTAAAGAAATGTTTGACAGACTTTTGGCTAGGGGCTATTCTATAAAGGACATACAGGCAGCCTTTGTTAAAGCTGATTCTATGGAGAGAGATGTTCTTATTCGGAAGACTGGATCTAGGTCTAAAAGATCAAAAATGTCATCATATAATACTACACAGAGTCTATTTTTTATAACTACTTATAGTTCACAATCATCTCAAATTTCAAAAATTGTATCCAAACATTGGCATACACTTTTATTGGATGATGATATTGGTACCTTGTTGCAAAGTGGACGTAGATTCCCTTTTCATAAGGCTAAAACTTTGGCCTCCCACCTATCACCAAGTCTTTTTGACTCTAATTCAAGTCTTCCTAATATTACAACTATACCAAAGGGTTTCTATAGCTGTGCTAATTGCTTTATGTGTCAGTATGCATTACCTGCAAAATTTATAACTTATGGGAATGGTGTTAAGAAGTACTATATTAGGAATTTTCTTAATTGTAACACAAGTTTCGTTGTGTATGTTCTTTTTTGTGCATGTGGCCACAGATATGTGGGCCGCACTATTAGATCTCTTAAGCTTCGAACAGCTGAACATACTCGTTTAATTAGAAAGAAAGATCTAGTTCATCCAGTGTCCAGACACTTCTCCCAGTGCCCTAGGGGGGGCATTGGAAATTTCTCCTTTTCTGCTATTGAAAATGAACTCCGTCACCCCAGGGGTGGTAATAGGGAGAATATACTAAACAAAAAGGAGATGTACTGGATATACACTCTCGGTACTCTCCATCCCCTCGGAATCAATTCTGATTGGGAATTGAAACATTTCCTTTATGATTGAGGGAATGGAGGGTACTGAATCTGTATTATAAAACTATGTATTTAATGGCATATATATTTTTTCTTTTTACTTTTATATATAATTTATGATATGTGTTATTATAATATGTATATTTTTCATTTCTATTTGATCATTATTATATAAATTAATTTATATTTATAAAGTATTTGTTATTGGTATTTTTTATTTTTCATAGTTACTTCCATTATCTTGCTTCCATGATTATATGTTTATTCATTTATCTATAGCGCTCGACATCATATTCTTTGTTTTTAATCTTTGTTTTATCATTGTGTGTTTTTATAAATGTATACACATATGGTTGGCCTATCTCTGTGCAGACTAGTCAGTGTTAATGTGTCACCAATTACATATGTTTCTATTCTAACATGATCATTGTTATCTGCTGAGTCTGATTTATACAGTAGCTATCCAATCAGATCTTGGTTGCTTCTATATAGACGTGACTGCTATCAGAGAAAAAATGTACTCTTTGATAAAGTCCCATGTCGGGATGAAACGCGTCAGAGTGGTCTTATCCATGATGTCCAGTCTTTTTTTGTAATAAAATTTATTTTTTAATCTACTAAGCTTGTGTCGGTACAAGGGAGTAGTGACCATTCATTTTTTCTACTTTATTCACTATTTCGGAATGGAGCACACAGAGGTCTCATACCATTAGTAGGTTCTGATCACCACTATCCAGCAGAGGCGGTATCCAGACAAACTACTGTACGCGCCGGAGCGCACTGCATGCCGGGTCCCCAGTCAGAGCGCAGCTGTTTGTCCATGGACGCGGCCCCTATGTCATCTACATCGACGGGCTGAGAAGTTGGTGCGTGTGCCAGACGGCAGAGCGGTAGCGGCATCCGTTAGAGCTTTGCGCAGGAGCGCCCTGCTCTCCTGGTTCCAGCAGCTGTGTACCCGCATGTCATACAGGTTACGGGTGATTCTCTCATGTACACAGCTCAGCTGATTGGCTGGCAGTAGTTTGGGACATGCATTGAGCTTACAGGTGGTGTGTCTGCGGTCAGATCACCATGTACCTCTAGTTCTTTCATCTGCTATTGGGCCCCCGGTTGAGAGAGATGGGAGATGCAGGGGGGGAGAGAGCGAGATGGGAGATGCAGGGGGGTGGGAGAGAGAGAGATGGGAGATGCAGGGGGGGAGAGAGATGGGAGATGCAGGGGGGAGAGATGGGAGGGGAGAGAGAGATGGGAGATGCAGGGGGGAAGAGAGAGATGGGAGATGCAGGGGGGAGACAGAGATGGGAGATAAGGGGGAGAGAGATAGATGGGAAATGCAGGGGGGGAGAGAGAGATAGAGATGGGAGATGCAGGGGGGGAGAGAGAAAGATGGGAGATGCAGGGGGGGAGAGAGAAAGATGGGAGATGCAGGGGGAGAGAGAGATGGGAGATGCAGGGGGGAGAGAGAGAGATGGGAGATGCAGGTGGGGGAGAGAGAGAGATGGGAGATGCAGGGGGTGGGAGAGAGAGAGATGAGAGATGCAACGGGGAGAGAGATGGGAGATGCAGGGGGGGAGAGATGGGAGATGCAGGGGGGACAGAGAGATGGGAAATGCAGGGGGGGAGAGAGAGAGATGCAGGGGGGGAGAGAGAAAGATGGGAGATGAAGCTGGGGGAGAGAGAGAGAGATGCAGGGGGAGAGAGATGGGAGATGCAGGGGGGGGAGAGAGTGAGATGCAGGGGGGGAGAGAGAAAGATGGGAGATGCAGATGGGGGAAAGAGAGAGATGCAGGGGGAGAGAGAGATGGGAGATGCAGGGGGGAGAGCGATGGGAGATGCAGGGGGGAGAGAGAGAGATGGGAGATGCAGGGGGTAGAGATAGATGGGAGATGTAGGGGGGGGAGAGAGAGAGATGGGAGATGCAGGGGGGAGAGAGAGATGGGAGATGCAGGGGGGAAGAGAGAGATGGGAGATGCAGGGGGGGAGAGAGAGATGGGAGATGCAGGGGGGAAAGTGATGGGAGATGCAGGGGGGAGAGCAATGGGAGATGCAGGGGGGAGAGAGAGATGAGAGATGCAGGGGGGAGAGAGAGATGAGAGATGCAGGGGGGGAGAGAGAGATGGGAGATGCAGGGGGGAGAGAGAGATGGGAGATGCAGGGGGGGAGAGAAAGAGATGCAGGGGGAGAGAGAGATGGGAGATGCAGGGGGAGAGCGATGGGAGATGCAGGGGAGAGAGAGAGATGGGAGATGCAGGGGGGGAGAGAGAGATGGGAGATGTAGGGGGGGAGAGAGAGATGGGAGATGCAGGGGGGGAGAGGGAGATGGGAGATGCAGGGGGGGCGAGAGAGAGATGGAGGATGCAGGAGGTGGGGGAGAGAGAGAGATGAGAGATGCAGGGGTGAGAGAGATGGGAGATGCAGGGGGGGAGAGAGAGAGATGGGAGATGCAGGGGGTGGGAGAGAGAGAAATGGGAGATGCAGAAGGGGGGGGGGAGAGAAAGAGCCGGGAGATCCATGGGGGGAGATAGAGATGGGAGATGCAGGTGGGGGAGAGAAATGCAGGGGGAGAGAGAGATGGGAAATGCAGGGGGGAGAGAGAGAGATGGGAGATGCAGGGGGGAGAGAGAGAGAGAGGGAGGATGCAGGGGTGGGAGAGAGAGATATGAGAGATGCAGGGGGAGAGAGATGGGGGATGCAGGGGGGAGAGAGAGAAATGGGAGATGCAAGGGGGGGGAAAGAAAGAGATGGGAGATGCATGGGGGGAGAGAGAGATGGGACATGCAGGTGGGGGAGAGAGATGCAGGGGGGAGAGAGATGGGAAATGCAGGGGGGGGAGAGAGAGAGATGGGAGATGCAGGGGGTGGGAGAGAGAGAGATGAGAGATGCAACGGGGAGAGAGATGGGAGATGCAGGGGGGGAGAGATGGGAGATGCAGGGGGGACAGAGAGATGGGAAATGCAGGGGGGGAGAGAGAGAGATGCAGGGGGGGAGAGAGAAAGATGGGAGATGAAGCTGGGGGAGAGAGAGAGAGATGCAGGGGGAGAGAGATGGGAGATGCAGGGGGGGGAGAGAGAGAGATGCAGGGGGGGAGAGAGAAAGATGGGAGATGCAGATGGGGGAAAGAGAGAGATGCAGGGGGAGAGAGAGATGGGAGATGCAGGGGGGAGAGCGATGGGAGATGCAGGGGGGAGAGAGAGAGATGGGAGATGCAGGGGGTAGAGATAGATGGGAGATGTAGGGGGGGGAGAGAGAGAGATGGGAGATGCAGGGGGGAGAGAGAGATGGGAGATGCAGGGGGGAAGAGAGAGATGGGAGATGCAGGGGGGGAGAGAGAGATGGGAGATGCAGGGGGGAAAGTGATGGGAGATGCAGGGGGGAGAGCAATGGGAGATGCAGGGGGGAGAGAGAGATGAGAGATGCAGGGGGGAGAGAGAGATGAGAGATGCAGGGGGGGAGAGAGAGATGGGAGATGCAGGGGGGAGAGAGAGATGGGAGATGCAGGGGGGGAGAGAAAGAGATGCAGGGGGAGAGAGAGATGGGAGATGCAGGGGGAGAGCGATGGGAGATGCAGGGGAGAGAGAGAGATGGGAGATGCAGGGGGGGAGAGAGAGATGGGAGATGTAGGGGGGGAGAGAGAGATGGGAGATGCAGGGGGGGAGAGGGAGATGGGAGATGCAGGGGGGGCGAGAGAGAGATGGAGGATGCAGGAGGTGGGGGAGAGAGAGAGATGAGAGATGCAGGGGTGAGAGAGATGGGAGATGCAGGGGGGGAGAGAGAGAGATGGGAGATGCAGGGGGTGGGAGAGAGAGAAATGGGAGATGCAGAAGGGGGGGGGGAGAGAAAGAGCCGGGAGATCCATGGGGGGAGATAGAGATGGGAGATGCAGGTGGGGGAGAGAAATGCAGGGGGAGAGAGAGATGGGAAATGCAGGGGGGAGAGAGAGAGATGGGAGATGCAGGGGGGAGAGAGAGAGAGAGGGAGGATGCAGGGGTGGGAGAGAGAGATATGAGAGATGCAGGGGGAGAGAGATGGGGGATGCAGGGGGGAGAGAGAGAAATGGGAGATGCAAGGGGGGGGAAAGAAAGAGATGGGAGATGCATGGGGGGAGAGAGAGATGGGACATGCAGGTGGGGGAGAGAGATGCAGGGGGGAGAGAGATGGGAAATGCAGGGGGGTAGAGAGAGATGGGAAATGCAGGGGGGGAGAGAGAGAGATGGGAGATGCAGGGAGAGAGAGAGAGAGATGGAGGATGCAGGGGGGTGGGAGAGAGAGAGATGAGAGATGCAGGGGGGGAGAGAGATGGGAGATGCAGGGGGGGAGAGAGAGATGGGAGATGCAGGGGGAGAGAGATTGGAGATGCAGGGGAGAGAGAGAGATGGGAGATGCAGGGGAGAGAGAGAGATGGGAGATGCAGGGGAGAGAGAGAGATGGGAGATGCAGGGGGAGAGAGAGATGGGAGATGCAGGGGGGAGAGATGGGAGATGTTGGGGGGTTGAGATGAGATGGGAGATACAGGGGTTGGGGAGAGAGAGAGATGGTAGATGCAGGGGGGAGAGAGATGGGAGATGCAGGAGGAGAGAGAGATGGGAGATGCAGGGGGGGAGAGAGAGATGGGAGATGCAGAGGGGGAGAGAGAGACGGGATATGCAGGGGGGGGAGAGAGAGATGGGAGATGCAGGGGGGGATAGAGAGATGGGAGATGCAGGGGGGAGAGAGATGGGAGATACAGGGGGGGGAGAGAGAGGTGGGAGATGCAGGGGCAGAGAGAGAGAGAGATGGGAGATGCAGGGGGGGAGAGAGATGGGAGATGCAGGGGAGAGAGATAGGAGATGCAGGGTGAGAGAGAGATGGGAGATGCAGGGGGAGAGATGGGAGATGTAGGGGGGATAGATGGGAGATGCAGGGGAGAGAGAGAGAGATATGGAGGATGCAGGGTGTGGAGAGAGAGATATGGAGGATGCAGGGGGGTGGGAGAGAGAGATGAGAGATGCAGGGGGGAGATGAGAGATGCAGGGGGGAGATAGGAGATGCAGGGGTTGGGGAGAGAGATAGGAGATGCAGGGGGGGGAGAGAGAGATATGGAGGATGCAGGGGGTGGGAGAGAGAGAGATGAGAGATGCAGGGGGGAGAGAGAAGGGAGATGCAGGGGGGAGAGAGAGAAATGGGAGATGCAGGGGGGGAAAGAAAGAGATGGGAGATGCAGGGGGGGAGAGTGAGATGGGAAATGTAGGGGGGGAGAGAAAGAGATGGGAGATGCAGGGGGGGAGAGAGAGATGGGAGATGCAGGGGGGGGGGAGAGAGAGAGATGGAGGATGCAGGGGGTGGGAGAGAGAGAGAGATGAGAGATGCAGGGGGGAGAGATGGGAGATGCAAGGGGGGGGAGAGAGAGAGATGGGAGATGCAGGGGGGGGGAAGAGAGAGAAATGGGAGATGCAGAGGGGGGGGAAAGAAAGAGCCGGGAGATCCACGGCGGGAGATAGAGATGGGAGATGCAGGTGGGGGAAAGAGAGAGATGCAGGGGGAGAGAGAGATGGGAAATGCAGGGGGGAGAGAGAGAGATGGGAGATGCAGGGGGGAGAGAGAGAGAGAGGGAGGATGCAGGGGGTGGGAGAGAGAGATGAGAGATGCAGGGGGAGAGAGATGGGGATGCAGGGGGGGAGAGAGAGAAATGGGAGATGCAAGGGGGGGAAAAGAAAGAGATGGGAGATGCAGGGGGGGAGAGAGAGATGGGACATGCAGGTGGGGGAGAGAGAGAGGTGCAGGGGGGAGAGAGATGGGAAATGCAGGGGGGGAGAGAGAGATGGGAAATGCAGGGGGGGAGAGAGAGATGGGAAATGCAGGGGGGGGAGAGAGAGATGGGAGATGCAGGGAGGGAGAGAGAGAGATGGAGAATGCAGGGGGTGGGAGGGAGAGAGATGATAGATGCAGGGGGGAGAGAGATGGGAGATGCAGGGGGGGGGGGGAGAGAGAGATGGGAGATGCAGGGGGGAGAGAGAGAAATGGGAGATGCAGAGGGGTGGGGGAGAGAAAGAGCCAGGAGATCCACGGGGGCAGATATAGATGGGAGATGCAGGTGGGGGAGAGAGAGAGATGCACGGGGAGAGAGAGATGGGAAATGTAGGGGGGGAGAGAGAGAGATGGCAGATGCAGGGGGGGGAGAGAGAGATGGAAGATACAGGTGGGGGAGAGAGAGAGATGCACGGGGAGAGAGAGATGGGAAATGCAGGGGGGGAGAGAGAGAGATAGGAGAAGCAGGGGGGGGAGAGAGATGGTAGATGCAGGGGGGAGAGAGATGGGAGATGCAGGGGGGAGAGAGAGAAATGGGAGATGCAGGGGGGGGAGAGAGAGAAATGGGAGATGCAGGGGGAGGAGAGAGAGATGGGAGATGAAGGGGGGAGAGAGAGATGGGAGGTGTAGGGGGGAGAGAGAGAGATGGGAGATGCAGGAGGCAGGAGAGAAATGGGCGATGCAGTGGTGGGAGAAAGATGGGAGATGCAGGGGGGGAGAGAGAGATGGAAGATGCAGAGGGAAGAGAGATGGGAGATGCAGGGGTGGAGAGAGAGATGGGAGATGCAGGGGGGGAGAGAGATGGGAGATGCAGGGGGAGAGAGCGAGAGATGGGAGATGCAGAGGTTGAGAGAGATGGGAGATGCAGGGGGGGAGAGAGATGGGAGATGCAGGGGGGAGAGATGGGAGATGCGGGGGGGAGAGATGAGATGGGAGATGCAGGGGTTGGGGAGAGAGAGAGAGATAGGAGATGCAGGGGGGAGAGAGATGGGAGAGGCAGGGGGGGAGAGAGAGAGATGGGAAATGCAGGGGGGAGAGAGAGAACTGGGAGATGCAGGGGGGGGAAAGAAAGAGATGGGAGATACAAGGGGGGGAGAGAGAGAAGGGACATGCAGGTGGGGGAGAGAGAGAGATGCAGGGGGGAGAGAGAGATGGGAAATGCGGGGGTGGGGGAGAGAGAGAGAGATGGGAGATGCAGGGGGGGAGAGAGAGAGATGGGATATGCAGCGGGGAGAGAGAGAGATGGGAGATGCAGGGGGGGAGAGAAAGAGATGGGAGATGCAGGGGGGGAAAGAGAGAGATGGAGGATGCAGGGGGGTGGGAGAGAGAGAGATGAGAGACGCAGGGGGGAGAGAGATGGGAGATGCAGGGGGGGAGAGAGAGAAATGGGAGATGCAGAGGGGGGGGGGGAGAGAAAGAGCCGGGAGATCCACGGGGGGCGATAGAGATGGGAGATGCAGGTGAGAGAAAGAGAGAGAGATGCAGGGGGGGGGGGAGAGATGGGAGATGCAGGGGGGAGAGCGATGGGAGGTGCAGGGGGAGAGAGATGGGAGATGCAGGGGGTGGAGAGAGAAATGGGAGGTGCAGGGTGGGGAGAGAGAGATGGGATATGCAGGGGGGAGAGAGAGATGGGAGGTGTAAGGGGGAGAGAGAGATGGGAGATGCAGGGGGGAGAGAGATGGGAGATGCAGGGGGGAGAGAGATGGGAAATGCAGGGGGGAGAGAAAGAGATGGGAGATGCAGGGGGGGAGAGAGAGAGAGATGCAGGGGGGAGAGAGATGGGAAATGCAGTGGGGAGAGAGAGATGGGAGATGCAGGGGGGGGGGAGAGAGATGGGAGATGCAGGGGGGTGGGAGAGAGATGGGAGATGCAGGGGGTGAGAGAAATGGGAGATGCAGGGGAGAGAGAGAGATGGGAGATGCAGGGGGGAAAAGATGAGATGGGAGATGCAGGGGGGGTGGAGAGAGAGATGGGAGATGCAGAGGGGGGAGAGAAAGAGATGGGAGATACAGAGGGGGGAGAGAGAGATGGGAGATGCAGGGGGATAGAGAGAGATGGGAGATGCAGATGGGGGATAGAGAGAGATGGGAGATGCAGGGGGAGAGCGATGGGAGATGCAGGGGAGAGAGAGAGATGGGAGATGCAGGGGGGGAGAGAGAGATGGGAGATGTAGGGGGGGAGAGAGAGATGGGAGATGCAGGGGGGGAGAGGGAGATGGGAGATGCAGGGGGGGCGAGAGAGAGATGGAGGATGCAGGAGGTGGGGGAGAGAGAGAGATGAGAGATGCAGGGGTGAGAGAGATGGGAGATGCAGGGGGGGAGAGAGAGATGGGAGATGCAGGGGGGGGGAGAGAGAGAAATGGGAGATGCAGAAGGGGGGAAGAGAAAGAGCCGGGAGATCCATGGGGGGAGATAGAGATGGGAGATGCAGGTGGGGGAGAGAGAGAAATGCAGGGGGAGAGAGAGATGGGAAATGCAGGGGGGAGAGAGAGAGATGGGAGATGCAGGGGGGAGAGAGAGAGAGAGGGAGGATGCAGGGGTGGGAGAGAGAGAGATGAGAGATGCAGGGGGAGAGAGATGGGGGATGCAGGGGGGAGAGAGAGAAATGGGAGATGCAAGGGGGGGGAAAGAAAGAGATGGGAGATGCATGGGGGGAGAGAGAGATGGGACATGCAGGTGGGGGAGAGAGATGCAGGGGGGAGAGAGATGGGAAATGCAGGGGGGTAGAGAGAGATGGGAAATGCAGGGGGGAGAGAGAGATGTGAAATGCAGGGGGGGAGAGAGAGAGATGGGAGATGCAGGGAGAGAGAGATGGAGGATGCAGGGGGGTGGGAGAGAGAGAGATGAGAGATGCAGGGGGGGAGAGAGATGGGAGATGCAGGGGGGGGAGAGAGAGATGGGAGATGCAGGGGGAGAGAGATTGGAGATGCAGGGGAGAGAGAGAGATGGGAGATGCAGGGGAGAGAGAGATGGGAGATGCAGGGGAGAGAGAGAGATGGGAGATGCAGGGGGAGAGAGAGATGGGAGATGCAGGGGGGAGAGATGGGAGATGTTGGGGGGTTGAGATGAGATGGGAGATACAGGGGTTGGGGAAAGAGAGAGATGGAGGATGCAGGGGGGTGGGAGAGAGAGAGATGAGAGACGCAGGGGGGAGAGAGATGGGAGATGCAGGGGGGGAGAGAGAGAAATGGCAGATGCAGAGGGGGGGGGGAGAGAAAGAGCCGGGAGATCCACGGGGGGCGATAGAGATGGGAGATGCAGGTGAGAGAAAGAGAGAGAGATGCAGGGGGGGGGGGGAGAGATGGGAGATGCAGGGGGGAGAGCGATGGGAGGTGCAGGGGGAGAGAGATGGGAGATGCAGGGGGTGGAGAGAGAAATGGGAGGTGCAGGGTGGGGAGAGAGAGATGGGATATGCAGGGGGGAGAGAGAGATGGGAGGTGTAAGGGGGAGAGAGAGATGGGAGATGCAGGGGGGAGAGAGATGGGAGATGCAGGGGGGAGAGAGATGGGAAATGCAGGGGGGAGAGAAAGAGATGGGAGATGCAGGGGGGGAGAGAGAGAGAGATGCAGGGGGGAGAGAGATGGGAAATGCAGTGGGGAGAGAGAGATGGGAGATGCAGGGGGGGGGGAGAGAGATGGGAGATGCAGGGGGGTGGGAGAGAGATGGAGATGCAGGGGGTGAGAGAAATGGGAGATGCAGGGGAGAGAGAGAGATGGGAGATGCAGGGGGGAAAAGATGAGATGGGAGATGCAGGGGGGGGTGGAGAGAGAGATGGGAGATGCAGAGGGGGGAGAGAAAGAGATGGGAGATACAGAGGGGGGAGAGAGAGATGGGAGATGCAGGGGGATAGAGAGAGATGGGAGATGCAGAGGGGGGATAGAGAGAGATGGGAGATGCATGGGGAGAGCGATGGGAGATGCAGGGGAGAGAGAGAGATGGGAGATGCAGGGGGGGAGAGAGAGATGGGAGATGTAGGGGGGGAGAGAGAGATGGGAGATGCAGGGGGGGAGAGGGAGATGGGAGATGCAGGGGGGGCGAGAGAGAGATGGAGGATGCAGGAGGTGGGGGAGAGAGAGAGATGAGAGATGCAGGGGTGAGAGAGATGGGAGATGCAGGGGGGGAGAGAGAGATGGGAGATGCAGGGGGGGGGAGAGAGAGAAATGGGAGATGCAGAAGGGGGGAAGAGAAAGAGCCGGGAGATCCATGGGGGGAGATAGAGATGGGAGATGCAGGTGGGGGAGAGAG
Organism: Ascaphus truei; assembly: GCF_040206685.1. NCBI lineage: Eukaryota > Metazoa > Chordata > Amphibia > Anura > Ascaphidae > Ascaphus > Ascaphus truei. The sequence goes on along the minus strand of NC_134487.1, from coordinate 234,634,055 downwards.
AGAAATGCAGGGGGAGAGAGAGATGGGAAATGCAGGGGGGAGAGAGAGAGATGGGAGATGCAGGGGGGAGAGAGAGAGAGAGGGAGGATGCAGGGGTGGGAGAGAGAGAGATGAGAGATGCAGGGGGAGAGAGATGGGGGATGCAGGGGGGAGAGAGAGAAATGGGAGATGCAAGGGGGGGGAAAGAAAGAGATGGGAGATGCATGGGGGGAGAGAGAGATGGGACATGCAGGTGGGGGAGAGAGATGCAGGGGGGAGAGAGATGGGAAATGCAGGGGGGTAGAGAGAGATGGGAAATGCAGGGGGGAGAGAGAGATGTGAAATGCAGGGGGGGAGAGAGAGAGATGGGAGATGCAGGGAGAGAGAGATGGAGGATGCAGGGGGGTGGGAGAGAGAGAGATGAGAGATGCAGGGGGGGGAGAGAGATGGGAGATGCAGGGGGGGGAGAGAGAGATGGGAGATGCAGGGGGAGAGAGATTGGAGATGCAGGGGAGAGAGAGAGATGGGAGATGCAGGGGAGAGAGAGAGATGGGAGATGCAGGGGAGAGAGAGAGATGGGAGATGCAGGGGGAGAGAGAGATGGGAGATGCAGGGGGGAGAGATGGGAGATGTTGGGGGGTTGAGATGAGATGGGAGATACAGGGGTTGGGGAGAGAGAGAGATGGTAGATGCAGGGGGGAGAGAGATGGGAGATGCAGGAGGAGAGAGAGATGGGAGATGCAGGGGGGGAGAGAGAGATGGGAGATGCAGAGGGGGAGAGAGAGACGGGATATGCAGGGGGGGGAGAGAGAGATGGGAGATGCAGGGGGGATAGAGAGATGGGAGATGCAGGGGGGAAAGAGATGGGAGATACAGGGGGGGGAGAGAGAGGTGGGAGATGCAGGGGCAGAGAGAGAGATGGGAGATGCAGGGGGGGAGAGAGATGGGAGATGCAGGGGAGAGAGATAGGAGATGCAGGGTGAGAGAGAGATGGGAGATGCAGGGGGAGAGATGGGAGATGTAGGGGGGATAGATGGGAGATGCAGGGGGGAGAGAGAGAGATATGGAGGATGCAGGGTGTGGAGAGAGAGATATGAGAGATGCAGGGGGGAGATGAGAGATGCAGGGGGGAGATGGGAGATGCAGGGGTTGGGGGAGAGAGATAGGAGATGCAGGGGGGGGGAGAGAGAGATATGGAGGATGCAGGGGGTGGGAGAGAGAGAGATGAGAGATGCAGGGGGGAGAGAGAAGGGAGATGCAGGGGGGAGAGAGATAAATGGGAGATGCAGGGGGGGAAAGAAAGAGATGGGAGATGCAGGGGGGGAGAGTGAGATGGGAAATGTAGGGGGGGAGAGAAAGAGATGGGAGATGCAGGGGGGGAGAGAGAGATGGGAGATGCAGGGGGGGGGAGAGAGAGAGATGGAGGATGCAGGGGGTGGGAGAGAGAGAGAGATGAGAGATGCAGGGGGGAGAGATGGGAGATGCAGGGGGAGGGAGAGAGAGAGATGGGAGATGCAGGGGGGGGGGAGAGAGAGAAATGGGAGATGCAGAGGGGGGGGAAAGAAAGAGCCGGGAGATCCACGGCGGAGATAGAGATGGGAGATGCAGGTGGGGGAAAGAGAGAGATGCAGGGGGAGAGAGAGATGGGAAATGCAGGGGGGAGAGAGAGAGATGGGAGATGCAGGGGGGAGAGAGAGAGAGAGGGAGGATGCAGGGGGTGGAGAGAGAGATGAGAGATGCAGGGGGAGAGAGATGGGGATTCAGGGGGGGAGAGAGAGAAATGGGAGATGCAAGGGGGGGGAAAAGAAAGAGATGGGAGATGCAGGGGGGGAGAGAGAGATGGGACATGCAGGTGGGGGAGAGAGAGAGGTGCAGGGGGGAGAGAGATGGGAAATGCAGTGGGGGAGAGAGAGATGGGAAATGCAGGGGGGGAGAGAGAGATGGGAAATGCAGGGGGGGAGAGAGAGATGGGAGATGCAGGGAGGGAGAGAGAGAGATGGAGAATGCAGGGGGTGGGAGGGAGAGAGATGATAGATGCAGGGGGGAGAGAGATGGGAGATGCAGGGGGGGGGGAGAGAGAGATGGGAGATGCAGGGGGGGAGAGAGAGAAATGGGAGATGCAGAGGGGTGGGGGAGAGAAAGAGCCAGGAGATCCACGGGGGCAGATATAGATGGGAGATGCAGGTGGGGGAGAGAGAGAGATGCACGGGGAGAGAGAGATGGGAAATGTAGGGGGGGGAGAGAGAGAGATGGCAGATGCAGGGGGGGGGAGAGAGAGAGATGGAAGATGCAGGTGGGGGAGAGAGAGAGATGCACGGGGAGAGAGAGATGGGAAATGCAGGGGGGGAGAGAGAGAGATGGGAGAAGCAGGGGGGGGAGAGAGATGGGAGATGCAGGGGGGAGAGAGATGGGAGATGCAGGGGGGAGAGAGAGAAATGGGAGATGCAGGGGGGGGAGAGAGAGAAATGGGAGATGCAGGGGGAGGAGAGAGAGATGGGAGATGAAGGGGGGAGAGAGAGATGGGAGGTGTAGGGGGGGAGAGAGAGAGATGGGAGATGCAGGAGGCAGGAGAGAAATGGGCGATGCAGTGGTGGGAGAAAGATGGGAGATGCAGGGGGGGAGAGAGAGATGGAAGATGCAGAGGGAAGAGAGATGGGAGATGCAGGGGTGGAGAGAGAGATGGGAGATGCAGGGGGGGAGAGAGATGGGAGATGCAGGGGGGAGAGAGCGAGAGATGGGAGATGCAGAGGGGGAGAGAGATGGGAGATGCAGGGGGGGGAGAGAGATGGGAGATGCAGGGGGGAGAGATGGGAGATGCGGGGGGGAGAGATGAGATGGGAGATGCAGGGGTTGGGGAGAGAGAGAGAGATAGGAGATGCAGGGGGGAGAGAGATGGGAGAGGCAGGGGGGGAGAGAGAGAGATGGGAAATGCAGGGGGGGAGAGAGAGAACTGGGAGATGCAGGGGGGGGAAAGAAAGAGATGGGAGATACAAGGGGGGGAGAGAGAAGGGACATGCAGGTGGGGGAGAGAGAGAGATGCAGGGTGGAGAGAGAGATGGGAAATGCGGGGGTGGGGGAGAGAGAGAGAGATGGGAGATGCAGGGGGGGAGAGAGAGAGATGGGATATGCAGCGGGGAGAGAGAGAGATGGGAGATGCAGGGGGGGAGAGAAAGAGATGGGAGATGCAGGGGGGGAAAGAGAGAGATGGAGGATGCAGGGGGTAGGAGAGAGAGAGATGAGAGATGCAGGGGGAGAGAGATGGGAGATGCAGGGGGGGAGAGAGAGAAATGGGAGATGCAGAGGGGGGGGGAGAGAAAGAGCCGGGAGATCCACGGGGGGCGATAGAGATGGGAGATGCAGGTGAGAGAAAGAGAGAGAGATGCAGGGGGGGGGGGAGAGATGGGAGATGCAGGGGGGGAGAGCGATGGGAGGTGCAGGGGGAGAGAGATGGGAGATGCAGGGGGTGGAGAGAGAAATGGGAGGTGCAGGGTGGGGAGAGAGAGAAGGGATATGCAGAGGGGAGAGAGAGATGGGAGGTGTAAGGGGGAGAGAGAGATGGGAGATGCAGGGGGGAGAGAGATGGGAGATGCAGGGGGGAGAGAGATGGGAGATGCAGGGGGGAGAGAAAGAGATGGAGATGCAGGGGGGGGAGAGAGAGATAGATGCAGGGGGGAGAGAGATGGGAAATGCAGTGGGGAGAGAGAGATGGGAGATGCAGGGGGGGGAGAGAGATGGGAGATGCAGGGGGGTGGGAGAGAGATGGGAGATGCAGGGGGTGAGAGAAATGGGAGATGCAGGGGAGAGAGAGAGATGGGAGATGCAGGGGGGAAAAGATGAGATGGGAGATGCAGGGGGGGGGTGGAGAGAGAGATGGGAGATGCAGAGGGGGGAGAGAAAGAGATGGGAGATGCAGAGGGGGGAGAGAGAGATGGGAGATGCAGGGGGATAGAGAGAGATGGGAGATGCAGAGGGGGGAGAGAGAGAGATGGGAGATGCAGGGGGAGAGAGAGAGATGGGAGATGCAGGGGGGAGAGAGATGGGAGATGCAGAGGGGAGAGAGAGAGATGGGAGATGCAGGGGGGGAGAGAGAGTTGGAGATGCAGGGGGGGAGAGATGGGAGATGCAGGGGAGGATCGAAGATGCGGGGGGATGGGAGATGCAGGGGGGGAGAGAGAGATGGGCGACGCAGGGGGGGAGAGAGAGAGATGGGAGATGCAGGGGGGGAGAGAGAGAGATGGGAGATGCAGGGGGGGAGCGAGAGATGGGAGATGCAGGGGGGGAGAGAGAGATGGGAGATGCAGGGGGGAGAGAGATGGGAGATGCAGGGGAGAGAGAGAGAGAGATGGGAGATGCAGGGGGAGAGAGAGATGGGAGATGCATGGAGGAGAGATGGGAGATGCCAGGGGGAGAGAGATGCGAGATACAGGGGGAAGAGAGAGATGGGAGATGCAGGGGGGGAGAGAGAGAGATGGAGATGCAGGGGGGGAGAGAGATGGGAGATACAGGGGGAAGAGAGAGAGAGAGATGGGAGATGTAGGGGGGAAGAGAGAGAGATGGGAGATGCAGGGGCGAGAGAGAGAGATGGGAGATGCAGGGGGTAGAGAGAAAAATGGGAGATGCAGGGGGGGAGAGAGAAATAGGAGATGCAGGGGAGAGAGAGAGAGAGATGGGAGATGTAGGGGGGAAGAGAGAGAGACGGGAGATGCAGGGGGAGAGAGAGAGATGGGAGATACAGGGGGGAGAGAGATGGGAGATGCAGGGGGGGAGATGGGAGATGCAGGGGGGTAGAGAGAGATGGGAGATGCAGGGGGGAGAGAGATGGGAGATGCAGTGGGGGGGAGAGAGATGGGAGATGCAGGAGAGTGGGAGAGGGAGAGATGGGATATGCAGGGGGAGAGATGGAAGACGCAGGGGGGAGAGAGATAGAGATGGAAGATGCAGGGGGGAGAGAGATGGGAGATGCAGGGGGGAGAGAGAGAGATGCAGGGGGACAGAGAGGTGGGAGATGCAGGGGGGGGAGATTGAGAGAGGAGGGGAGATGCAGGCAGGGGGGAGAGAGATGGGAGATGCAGGGGGAAGAGAGAGAGATGGGAGATGCAGGGGGGGAGAGAGAGATGGGAGATGCAGGGGGGGAGAGAGAGAGATGGGAGATGCAGGGGGGAGAGAGAGAGATGGGAGATGCAGGGGGGGGAGAGAGAGGTGGGAGATGCAGGGGGAGAGAGCGTGTGATGGGAGATGCAGGGGGGGAGAGAGAGATGGGAGATGCAGGGGGGGAGAGAGAGATGGGAGATGCAGGGGGGTGAGAGAGAGATGGGAGATGCAGGGGGGATAGAGAGAGATGGGAGATGCAGGGGGGAGAGAGATGGGAGATGCAGGGGGGGAGAGAGAGGTGGGAGATGCAGGGGGAGAGAGCGAGAGATGGGAGATGCAGGGGGGGGAGCGAGAGATGGGAGATGCAGGGGGGGAGAGAGAGATGGGAGATGCAGGTGGGGAGAGATATGGGAGATGCAGGGGGGAGAAAGAGAGAGATGGGAGATGCAGGGGGAGAGAGAGATGGGAGATGCATGGAGGAGAGATGGGAGATTCAGGGGGGAGAGAGATGCGAGATGCAGGGGGGGGAGAAATGGGAGATGCAAGGGTGGAGAGAGAGATGGGAGATGCAGGGGGGGAGATAGAGATGGGAGATGCAGTGGGGGGGAGATATAGATGGGAGATGCACGGGGGTGGGAGAGGGAGAGATGGGAGATGCAGTGGGGGAGAGATGGGAAATGCAGAGGGGGGGGGAGAGAGAGAGATGGGAGATGCAGGGGGGAGAGAGAGAAATGGGAAATGCAGGGGGGGAGAGAGAGATTGGAGATGCAGGGGGGAGAGAGATGGGAGATGCAGGGGGGAAGAGAGAGAGATGCAGGGGGAGAGAGAGATGGGAGATACAGGGGGGGAGAGAGAGAGATTTGAGATGCATGGGGAGGAGAGAGAGATGGGAGATGCAGAGGGGAGAGGCAGAGATTGGAGATGCAGAGGGAGAAGAGAGAGATGGGAGATGCAGGGGGGAGAGAGAAAGATAGTAGATGCAGGGGGGAGATAGAAAGATGGGACATGCATGGGAGGAGAGAGATGGGAGATGCAGAGGGGGGATAGAGAGAGATGGGAGATGCAGGGGGAAGAGAGAAAGATGAGAGATGCAGGGGGGAGGGAGATGCAGGGGGGAGAGAGAGATGGGAGAAGCAGGGGAGAGAGAGATGGGAGATGCAGGGGGGGAGAGAGATGTGAGATGCAGGGGGGGGAGAGCTGGGAGATGCAGGGGGGAGAGATGAGATGGAGATGCAGGGGTTGGGGAGAGAGAGAGATGGGAGATGCAGGGGGGAGAGAGAGATGGGAGATGCAGGGGGGGAGAGAGAGAGATGGGAGATGCAGGGGAGGAGAGAGATGGGAGATGCAGGGGGGGAGAGAGAAACGGAAGTTGCAGGGGAGGAGAGAGATGGGAGATGCAGAGGGGGGAGAGAGAGATGGGAGATGCAGGGGAGAGAGATGGGAGATGCAGGGGGAGAGATGGGAGATGCAGGGGGGAGAGATGAGATGGGAGATGCAGGGGTTGGGGAGAGAGAGAGATGGGAGATGCAGTGGGGAGAGAGATGGGAGATGCAGGGGGGAGAGAGAGATGGGAGATGCAGGGGGGGAGAAAGATGGGAGATGCAGGGGGGGAGATGGGAGATGCAGGGTGGTAGAGAGAGATGGGAGATGCAGGGGGGGAGAGAGAGATGGGAGATGCAGTGGGGGGGAGAGAGATAGGAGATGCAGGAGGGTGGGAGAGAGAGAGATTGGAGATGCAGGGGGGAGAGAGAGAGATGGGAGATGCAGGGGGGAGAGAGATGGGAGATGCAGGGGGAAGAGAGAGAGATGGGAGATGCAGGGGGGGAGAGAGAAATAGGAGATGCAGGGGGAGAGAGAGATGGGAGATGCAGGGGGGAGAGAGAGAGATGGGAGATGCAGGGGGGAGAGAGAGATAGACGGAGATGCAGGGGGGAGAGAGATGGGAGATGCAGGGGGGAGAGAGAGATGCAGAGGGACAGAGAGATGGGAGATGCAGGGGGGAGAGAGAGAGAGAGATGGGAGATGCAGGGGGGAGAGAGATGGGAGATGCAGGGGGAATTGAGAGAGAGAGACGGGAGATGCAGGGGGGAGAGAGATGGGAGATGCAGGGGGGAGAGAGAGAGATGCAGGGGGGACAGAGAGATGGGAGATGCAGGGGGGGAGAGAGAGAGAGATGGGAGATGCAGGGGGGAGAGATATGGGAGATGCAGGGGGAAGAGAGAGAGAGAGAGAGAGAGAGAGAGAGAGAGATGGGAGATGTAGGGGGGAAGAGAGAGAGATGGGAGTTGCAGGGGGGAGAGAGAGAGATGGGAGATGCAGGGGGGGGAGAGAGAAATAGGAGATGCAGGGGAGAGAGAGAGAGAGAGAGAGAGAGAGAGAGAGAGAGAGAGAGAGATGGGATATGTAGGGGGGAAGAGAGAGAGATGGGAGATGCAGGGGGGAGAGAGAGAGATGGGAGATGCAGGGGGAAGAGAGAGATGGGAGAAGCAGGGGAGAGAGAGATGGGAGATGCAGGGGGGGAGAGAGATGGGAGATGCAGGGGGGGGAGAGATGGGAGATGCAGGGGCGAGAGATGAGATGGGAGATGCAGGGGTTGGGGAGAGAGAGAGATGGGAGATGCAGGGGGGAGAGAGAGATGGGAGATGCAGGGGGGGAGAGAGAGAGATGGGAGATGCAGGGGAGGAGAGAGATGGGAGATGCAGGGGGGGAGAGAGAAACGGTAGTTGCAGGGGAGGAGAGAGATGGGAGATGCAGAGGGGGGAGAGAGAGATGGGAGATGCAGGGGAGAGAGATGGGAGATGCAGGGGGAGAGATGGGAGATGCAGGGGGGAGAGATGAGATGGGAGATGCAGGGGTTGGGGAGAGAGAGAGATGGGAGATGCAGTGGGGAGAGAGATGGGAGATGCAGGGGGGAGAGAGAGATGGGAGATGCAGGGGGGGAGAAAGATGGGAGATGCAGGGGGGGAGATGGGAGATGCAGGGTGGTAGAGAGAGATGGGAGATGCAGGGGGGGAGAGAGAGATGGGAGATGCAGTGGGGGGGAGAGAGATAGGAGATGCAGGAGGGTGGGAGAGAGAGAGATTGGAGATGCAGGGGGGAGAGAGAGAGATGGGAGATGCAGGGGGAGAGAGATGGGAGATGCAGGGGGAAGAGAGAGAGATGGGAGATGCAGGGGGGGAGAGAGAAATAGGAGATGCAGGGAGAGAGAGAGATGGGAGATGCAGGGGGAGAGAGAGAGATGGGAGATGCAGGGGGGAGAGAGAGATAGACGGGAGATGCAGGGGGGAGAGAGATGGGAGATGCAGGGGGGAGAGAGAGATGCAGAGGGACAGAGAGATGGGAGATGCAGGGGGGAGAGAGAGAGAGAGATGGGAGATGCAGGGGGGAGAGAGATGGGAGATGCAGGGGGAATTGAGAGAGAGAGACGGGAGATGCAGGGGGGAGAGAGATGGGAGATGCAGGGGGGAGAGAGAAAGATGCAGGGGGACAGAGAGATGGGAGATGCAGGGGGGGGAGAGAGAGAGAGATGGGAGATGCAGGGGGGAGAGATATGGGAGATGCAGGGGGAAGAGAGAGAGAGAGAGAGAGAGATGGGAGATGTAGGGGGGAAGAGAGAGAGATGGGAGTTGCAGGGGGGAGAAAGAGAGATGGGAGATGCAGGGGGGGGAGAGAGAAATAGGAGATGCAGGGGAGAGAGAGAGAGAGAGAGAGAGAGAGAGAGAGAGATGGGATATGTAGGGGGGAAGAGAGAGAGATGGGAGATGCAGGGGGGAGAGAGAGAGATGGGAGATGCAGGGGGAAGAGAGATGGGAGATGCAGGGGGGAGATGGGAGATGCAGGGGGGTAGAGAGAGATGGGAGATGCAGGGGGGAGAGAGAGATGGGAGATGCAGTGGGGGGGAGAGAGATGGGAGATACAGGAGGGTGGGAGAGGGAGAGATGGGATATGCAGGGGGGGAGAGATGGGAGATTCAGGGGGGAGAGAGATAGAGATGGGAGATGCAGGGGGGAGAGAGATGGGAGATGCAGGGGGGAGAGAGAGAGATGCAGGGGGACAGAGAGATGGGAGATGCAGGGGGGAGAGAGAGAGATGGGAGATGCAGGGGGGAGAGAGATGGGAGATGCAGGGGGAAAAGAGAGAGAGATGGGAGATGCACGGGGGGAGAGAGATGGGAGATGCAGGGGGGAGAGAGAGAGATGGGAGATGCAGGGGGGGGAGAGAGAGGTGGGAGATGCAGGGGGAGAGAGCGAGAGATGGGAGATGCAGGGGGGATAGAGAGAGATGGGAGATGCAGGGGGGAGAGAGATGGGAGATGCAGGGGGGGAGAGAGAGGGGGGAGATGCAGGGGGAGAGAGCAAGAGATGGGAGATGCAGGGGGGGAGCGAGAGATGGGAGATGCAGGGGGGGAGAGAGAGATGGGAGATGCAGGGGGGAGAGAGATGGGAGATGCAGGGGAGAGAGCGAGAGATGGGAGATGCAGGGGGGAGCGAGAGATGGGAGATGCAGGGGGGGAGAGAGAGATGGGAGATGCAGGGGGGGGAGAGAGATGGGAGATGCAGGGGAGAGAGAGAGAGATGGGAGATGCAGGGGGAGAGAGAGATGGGAGATGCATGGAGGAGAGATGGGAGATGCAGGGGGAGAGAGATGCGAGATGCAGGGGGGAGAAATGGGAGATGCAAGGGTGGAGAGAGAGATGGGAGATGTAGGGGGAGAGAATTGGGATATGCAGGGGGGGAGAGAGATAGATGCAGGGGGAGAGAGAGATGGGAGATAAAGGGGGGGAGATAGAGAGATGGGAGATGCAGGGGGGGAGAGAGAGAGATGGGAGATGCAGTGGGGAGAGGGAGAGATTGGAGATGCAGAGGGAGATGAGGGATGCAGTGGGGGAGAGAGAGAAATGGGAGATGCAAGGGGGGGGGGAAAGAAAGAGATGGGAGATGCATGGGGGGAGAGAGAGATGGGACATGCAGGTGGGGGAGAGAGAGAGATGCAGGGGGGAGAGAGATGGGAAATGCAGGGGGGTAGAGAGAGATGGGAAATGCAAGGGGGAGAGAGAGATGGGAAATGCAGGGGGGGAGAGAGAGAGATGGGAGATGCAGGGAGAGAGAGAGAGAGAGATGGAGGATGCAGGGGGGGTGGGAGAGAGAGAGATGAGAGATGCAGGGGGCAGAGAGATGGGAGATGCAGGGGTGTTAGAGAGAGATGGGAGATGCAGGGGGAGAGAGATTGGAGATGCAGGGGAGAGAGAGAGATGGGAGATGCAGGGCAGAGAGAGAGATGGGAGATGCAGGGGGAGAGAGAGATGGGAGATGCAGGGGGGAGAGATGGGAGATGTTGGGGAGTTGAGATGAGATGGGAGATACAGGGGTTGGGGAGAGAGAGAGATGGTAGATGCAGGGGGGAGAGAGATGGGAGATGCAGGAGGAGAGAGAGATGGGAGATGCAGGGGGGGAGAGAGAGATGGGAGATGCAGAGGGGGAGAGAGAGACGGGATATGCAGGGGGGGGGAGAGAGAGATGGGAGATGCAGGGGGGGATAGAGAGATGGGAGATGCAGGGGGGAGAGAGATGGGAGATACGGGGGGGAGAGAGAGGTGGGAGATGCAGGGGCAGAGAGAGAGAGATGGGAGATGCAGGGGGGGAGAGAGATGGGAGATGCAGGGGAGAGAGATAGGAGATGCAGGGTGAGAGAGAGATGGGAGATGCAGGGGGAGAGATGGGAGATGTAGGGGGGATAGATGGGAGATGCAGGGGGGAGAGAGAGAGATATGGAGGATGCAGGGTGTGGAGAGAGAGATATGGAGGATGCAGGGGGGTGGGAGAGAGAGAGATGAGAGATGCAGGGGGGAGATGAGAGATGCAGGGGGGAGATGGGAGATGCAGGGGTTGGGAGAGAGATAGGAGATGCAGGGGGGGAGGAGAGAGAGATATGGAGGATGCAGGGGGTGGGAGAGAGAGAGATGAGAGATGCAGGGGGGAGAGAGAAGGGAGATGCAGGGGGGAGAGAGAGAAATGGGAGATGCAGGGGGGAGAGTGAGATGGGAAATGTAGGAGGGGAGAGAAAGAGATGGGAGATGCAGGGGGGGAGAGAGAGATGGGAGATGCAGGGGGGGGGAGAGAGAGAGATGGAGGATGCAGGGGGTGGGAGAGAGAGAGAGATGAGAGATGCAGGGGGGAGAGATGGGAGATGCAGGGGGGGGTGAGAGAGAGAGATGGGAGATGCAGGGGGGGGGGGGGGAGAGAGAGAAATGGAAGATGCAGAGGGGGGGGGGGAGGAGAGAGAAAGAGCCGGGAGATCCACGGCGGGAGATAGAGATGGGAGATGCAGGTGGGGGAAAGAGAGAGATGCAGGGGGAGAGAGATGGGAAATGCAGGGGGGAGAGAGAGAGATGGGAGATGCAGGGGGGAGAGAGAGAGAGAGGGGAGGATGCAGGGGGTGGGAGAGAGAGATGAGAGATGCAGGGGGAGAGAGATGGGGATGCAGGGGGGAGAGAGAGAAATGGGAGATGCAAGGGGGGGAAAGAAAGAGATGGGAGATGCAGGGGGGGAGAGAGAGATGGGACATGCAGGTGGGGGAGAGAGAGAGATGCAGGGGGGAGAGAGATGGGAAATGCAGGGGGGGAGAGAGAGATGGGAAATGCAGGGGGGGAGAGAGAGATGGGAAATGCAGGGGGGGAGAGAGAGATGGGAGATGCAGGGAGGGAGAGAGAGAGATGGAGAATGCAGGGGGTGGGAGGGAGAGAGATGAGAGATGCAGGGGGGGAGAGAGATGGGAGATGCAGGGGGGGGGGAGAGAGATGGGAGATGCAGGGGGGGAGAGAGAGAAATGGGAGATGCAGAGGGGTGGGGGAGAGAAAGAGCCAGGAGATCCACGGGGGCAGATATAGATGGGAGATGCAGGTGGGGGAGAGAGAGAGATGCACGGGGAGAGAGAGATGGGAAATGTAGGGGGGGAGAGAGAGAGATGGCAGATGCAGGGGGGGGGAGAGAGAGAGATGGAAGATGCAGGTGGGGGAGAGAGAGAGATGCAGGGGGAGAGAGAGATGGGAAATGCAGGGGGGGAGAGAGAGAGATGGGAGAAGCAGGGGGGGGAGAGAGATGGGAGATGCAGGGGGGAGAGAGAGATGGGAGATGCAGGGGGGGAGAGAGAGAAATGGGAGATGCAGGGGGGGAAGAGAGAGAAATGGGAGATGCAGGGGGGGAGAGAGAGATGGGAGATGAAGGGGGGAGAGAGAGATGGGAGGTGTAGGGGGGGAGAGAGAGAGATGGGAGATGCAGGAGGCAGGAGAGAAATGGGCGATGCAGTGGTGGGAGAGAGATGGGAGATGCAGGGGGGGAGAGAGAGATGGAAGATGCAGAGGGAAGAGAGATGGGAGATGCAGGGGTGGAGAGAGAGATGGGAGATGCAGGGGTGGAGAGAGATGGGAGATGCAGGGGGAGAGAGCGAGAGATGGGAGATGCAGGGGGGAGAGATGGGAGATGCGGGGGGGAGAGATGAGATGGGAGATGCAGGGGTTGGGGAGAGAGAGAGAGATAGGAGATGCAGGGGGGAGAGTGATGGGAGAGGCAGGGGGGGAGAGAGAGAGATGGGAAATGCAGGGGGGAGAGAGAGAACTGGGAGATGCAGGGGGGGGGAAAGAAAGAGATGGGAGATACAAGGGGGGGGAGAGAGAGAAGGGACATGCAGGTGGGGGAGAGAGAGAGATGCAGGGGGGAGAGAGAGATGGGAAATGCGGGGGTGGGGGAGAGAGAGAGAGATGGGAGATGCAGGGGGGGAGAGAGAGAGATGGGATATGCAGCGGGGAGAGAGAGAGATGGGAGATGCAGGGGGGAGAGAAAGAGATGGGAGATGCAGGGGGGGAAAGAGAGAGATGGAGGATGCAGGGGGGTGGGAGAGAGAGAGATGAGAGACGCAGGGGGGAGAGAGATGGGAGATGCAGGGGGGGAGAGAGAGAAATGGGAGATGCAGAGGGGGGGGGGGGGAGAGAAAGAGCCGGGAGATCCACGGGGGGCGATAGAGATGGGAGATGCAGGTGAGAGAAAGAGAGAGAGATGCAGGGGGGGGAGCGATGGGAGGTGCAGGGGGAGAGAGATGGGAGATGCAGGGGGTGGAGAGAGAGATGGAGGTGCAGGGTGGGGAGAGAGAGATGGGATATGGGATATGCAGGGGGGAGAGAGAGATGGGAGGTGTAAGGGGAGAGAGAGATGGGAGATGCAGGGGGGAGAGAGATGGGAGATGCAGGGGGGAGAGAGATGGGAGATGCAGGGGGTTGGGGGAGAGAGATAGGAGATGCAGGGGGGGAGGAGAGAGAGATATGGAGGATGCAGGGGGTGGGAGAGAGAGAGATGAGAGATGCAGGGGGAGAGAGAAGGGAGATGCAGGGGGGAGAGAGAGAAATGGGAGATGCAGGGGGGAGAGTGAGATGGGAAATGTAGGAGGGGAGAGAAAGAGATGGGAGATGCAGGGGGGGAGAGAGAGATGGGAGATGCAGGGGGGGGGAGAGAGAGAGATGGAGGATGCAGGGGGTGGAGAGAGAGAGAGATGAGAGATGCAGGGGGGAGAGATGGGAGATGCAGGGGGGGGTGAGAGAGAGAGATGGGAGATGCAGGGGGGGGGGGGAGAGAGAGAAATGGAAGATGCAGAGGGGGGGGGGGAGGAGAGAGAAAGAGCCGGGAGATCCACGGCGGGAGATAGAGATGGGAGATGCAGGTGGGGGAAGAGAGAGATGCAGGGGGAGAGAGATGGGAAATGCAGGGGGGAGAGAGAGAGATGGGAGATGCAGGGGGGAGAGAGAGAGAGAGGGAGGATGCAGGGGGTGGGAGAGAGAGATGAGAGATGCAGGGGAGAGAGATGGGGATGCAGGGGGGGAGGAGAGAGAAATGGGAGATGCAAGGGGGGGAAAAGAAAGAGATGGGAGATGCAGGGGGGGGAGAGAGAGATGGGACATGCAGGTGGGGGAGAGAGAGAGATGCAGGGGGAGAGAGATGGGAAATGCAGGGGGGGAGAGAGAGATGGGAAATGCAGGGGGGGAGAGAGAGATGGGAAATGCAGGGGGGGAGAGAGAGATGGGAGATGCAGGGAGGGAGAGAGAGAGATGGAGAATGCAGGGGGTGGGAGGGAGAGAGATGAGAGATGCAGGGGGGAGAGAGATGGGAGATGCAGGGGGGGGGGAGAGAGATGGGAGATGCAGGGGGGGAGAGAGAGAAAT